>NC_056745.1:1186490136-1186712636 GCF_019279795.1 Protopterus annectens
TAAATATCCTTGTCACATGACCCAGCATAGTCAGTTGATAATTAAGGAGAAACACAAATTCTAAAATTTAAAGGGCTAGATCTAACTTGACAATCATCATTGAAAAAACAAAATTAAATATAAATATAATATCATTTATTTAGTTAGTTAATTATTAACATTTGTTTACCGGGTAGTGTCCATCTGGGCTAGTAGCCTGTTTTTAACGGAAACCTGGGGAGAAAAGCTCCAAAATAAAAGACAATTAAAAATGCAGAATTTACATAGGAGTACATGAATAAATTCCATACATAACTAAGTTAAACAGTTAAAACTAGTTAAATTAATTACATCATAGGAACAAATTAGAAATGTAAACCACAGAAATCGTGATAACTGGGTGAAAAATTGAAGAAGACTATGCCTAATAAAGAGATATTTGCCACGTGGTGCTAATAGGGTGATTAACAGTGAAATTTTGAAGTACTGAAAGTATTTAAAATCTAAACAGTGAGGAGACAATCAACTATAACCTCGAAGAAAAATAGCAATCAGCTATAAAAGGTGGATGGGTGTAGTTGAGGAATAGTAGGAGAGAGGAGTTATTCAGGGGTACTACAGGGGCAGAGCCACTTGCTTTTAAGATATTCTTTTATTTATGTTTTAAAAGAAGACTAGCAGGGGGTGCTTTATATGCTTAGGGGCAAGGCATTCCAGGACTTAGCTATTTTGTTTGAGTAGAGGGAGTCACCATGGTTATGTGATTGTGTTATTTTGAGCAGTCGCCTATCGGAAGACCTAAGGGACCTGCTGTTTACCTGTAGTTGAACTAGGGTTGAAATCATAGGGCCGATATTTGGGTTGTGTATGATTTTATGGGTGAGGGTAAGTTGGTTTAATGATATCAGGTTGGGAGTTCTAGCCAGTTAAGTTGTAGAAGAGCAATGGTGGGCTTTATGAGGTTGATTGGTGGCAAACTTTGCAATTTTGTTATAGCAAGATTCTAGGTTATGAAGATCAGCGTTGTATAAGTTGGTGAAGATATGAGAGCAATAGAGAAGTGTAGAGAGAAGCTGAAATCTAGCTGTGGCTAACCTGGCTTGGGGTATTAGGTAAGGTTTGGCTCTGTAGGGAGCACCAAGTTTGGAATATACTTTTTTAATAGTTAGTGAAATATGAATATCAAATTTAAGACAGTCATATATTATAATACCTGGGAGCTTGTCCTGGTTTGTTGAATCAATTTTGGTACCATTGGCGGATTGAATAGAGAGGGGTAGGGAGCTCAGCTTGGTAGGTTTGTTTGTAAAAATCATTAACTTAGTCTTATTAGGGTTAAGAGTGAGTTGGTGGTTTGACAGGAAAGTTTCAATTTCCAGGAATGCTTTTTGCATCTCTTCTTGTAGTTATTGTGGGGAAGGGGCGGAGCAGATAAGAGATGTATAATCTGCATATTGAATGACTGAGGCAAGTTGGGTTGCTGTATTAAGGTTATTAGTAAATACAATCAATAGAAGGGAGCCAATTATTGAACATTGGGGTACACCAGTGGATACTGAGAGAGATTGTTCTCCCATTAAGTAGCCTGTTGACAGTTTCATAGATAACTGTGAAACCATGCCAGGGATGTTGGACTGAGATTGTGCGCAGCAAGTTTGTTGAGTAATAGTTGGTGGGAAATGGTGTCAAAGGCTTTTGACATGTCCAGGAAAATTCCAGAGACTAGTGTCCTTTGTTCATAATGTGATGAATAGTGTTGGTGAAGGATAACAAGACAGTGTTTGTGCTATACTGGGGTCTAAAACCATGTTGGGTATCGGATAGGAGGTTATTTGTGGTAAGGTGGTTGAGGAGTTGTAGCTGAATACATTTCTTTAGGATTTTGGCTATGGGTGGGAGGATAGCTATGGGGCGGTAGTTTAAGATTTCTCTAGAGCGGCCACCCTTATGCAGGGGGATGATGTGACCGATTTTCCAGAGGAGAGTCACATATTGTTAAGAGATGGAATGCTTGATTAGTATAGAGATAGGATAGGCAATGGATGGAGCTGCTGTTTTTAGGAATTAGTTTCATAGCTGATCGGCTGCCAGACAGCAGGTTTGTAGTTTGCTTTGTAGCTTTTTAATGTAAGAAGTTTGAATAGGTCTAAAGGAGAAGGAGTTTATAGTCCTAGAGGTAGGAAAGGGGAGTGTGAGAGGTAGTTACTTATGATTATTAAGGAGGGAGAAAATAGAGTTAATCAATTTTGAGTTAAACTGTGAAGCTAAGGGTCCAGAGGTATTGGCTGTGGAAGGAGTGGGGGTGGAGGATTTAAAATTGACTGTTTGCCAGAATTTTTGCGGGTTGTGCAGGAACTTTTGTTGGGAGGTTTGGAAGTAGTGTTTTTTTATCATTAATATTTTTCTTAGTTTGCTTTCTTAATTGCTGATAAGTGGTGAGGTCAGATTTGTTTTTGGTGGATAGGTATAGGGCCCTGGCTCTGTCCCTTTGTTTAATCAGTTGTTTAGTGTCAAGAGAAAGCCATGGTAGTTGTTTCGATTTGGTGCATATTTTTCTGGTGGGGGCTAGGCTGTTTAGCATTTCAAGAAATTTGTTGTTAAAGAGTTCTACTGCAAGGTCCAGGTTTAGGTTATGCAATGGTGACTAATCACAATGTTTAGTAATAGATTAAAGAGGTCAGGGGAAAAAATGGTTCTTACTGTGGATGTATTTGAAGGGATTGTAACACTTAGTTTGAATTTTTTTCTTAGTAGAAATGCAGGGGTATGGTCACTAAGGTTGATAATAAGGCAGCTGACTTGGTCACTCAGGTTTGGCTTGTTAGTTAGTATCCGGTCAGGTAGTGACTCTTTTTTAGAGTGTTTGTCAGTGTGAGTGGGACAGTTTATAACTTGAGAGAAATTATACAGATTGATAAAGTCGTTAGGACAGTTAGAGGAGAAGCAGAGCCAGTCTAGATTAAAGTCACCTAGGATGATAGTTTCTTGACTGAATGTATAGGCAAACCAAGAAAGGAAAAGTTCTATGTTGGGAAGATTGTTGCCAGAGGTCAGATATGCAGCTATGATATCATGGTTTTATGAGGATTTATTTGCAGGTGAGTGATGAGAATTTCTGCATTAGGGGTGTCTGGCATTAGGGATGTCTGGAGATACACAGTTTAGTTTTTCTAGTTTTAGAGACTCTTTAAACATAACTGCTACACCACCACCTCTTTTGTTTAGTCTATCTTATCTAATAACATTATAACTTTACAAGTAATTTCTGAGTCTTTGATGTGAGATTTTAACCAGTTCTCATTTATAACAGCTACGTCAGGAAAGTAGGTGGCTAGGATAGCATGACATTCAGTAATTTTATTTACAATGCTTCTAAGGTTGAAATTTATTAGTAGGTCAGAATTGGAGGTAGTTGTTAGAGAAGTATCTGCCTTTGATCCAGAGGGAGTT
Organism: Protopterus annectens; assembly: GCF_019279795.1. Classification (NCBI taxonomy): domain Eukaryota; kingdom Metazoa; phylum Chordata; order Ceratodontiformes; family Protopteridae; genus Protopterus; species Protopterus annectens. Next base: position 1,186,493,566 of record NC_056745.1, read on the forward strand.
TGATTAGAGAAGTATATGAGTTTGGGAGGTGCAGTTGAGTTGGAGGTAAATCATTACTGGGACTGGGGTTGGGATGGATGTCAACTTGTAATGTAATATGTTTAAGGGAATGCAGTAGTAAGTTCTTCAGTTTGATGATAGCCTGATGGAATCTGAAAGTGGGGGAATGAGGGTTTGGGGATTTTACATGTTTGAATGGATAGATTTGGAAGTATTGTACAGTGGTGAGCAGATGTAGCTGTAAGGTTTGGGTGGAGGTTGATGGTTAGTCAGAGTTTGTGCATGAGGGCGATGGCAGCTAATGCAAATGTTGTGGAGGTCAGTGGCTTTATAGGCCAGGAAGAAAAGGCCAGATAGAACAGTGTAGTAGTACATAGAGTAGTGGAGCTTCATAGTTCGTGGGATTGTTCAGAGTGAAAATTTGTGCAATGGGGCTGAGCCAATTGAGGGGGGGGTGATAGAAGTTTGAGTGTTAAGATCTAAGATAAGACAGGGAGGCAGTGAAAGTAGAACAGGTGTGGTGGGAGGGGTGATGGAGGGTGGGGATGTTAATCTGACTGGAGGTAGAAGAAAATAGTGTGGTGTCTTTAGGTATAAATGTAATGAAAGTGGGAGTGGGTAGGAATTGGGGTAGGGGAGTGGAGTGAGCCCGAGTGTAGCAATGGTGAATGGAGTAGGTTGAGCCTGAGAAGATGAAACAGCTGAGAAGAGGAACAATCAGCTTCAAGGTGAGTATTTGTTTTTTGCTGCTGGGAGTAGGAGTAAAGAAGAGAAAGGCCAGATAGAATAACTTAAATGTGAGACAGTAACAGGAAGGGAGACTGATATAGTAATGGGGAAAGTATGGTGGAGTGAAAGTCTTAGCCGTTAGCAGGAGTGTTACAGCTGGTTTGGGGATAGCAGTTAAGGCAGAGGGAACATTATGAATGCTAGAATGACGGCTAATAGTGAAATGAGGTTAGGAAAAACGGGGGGGGGGGTAGGTGAGCAGGCTACCAATGTGAGTGTACAAGCCAGAAAAAAAATAGTCAAATTAAATATTTAAACAAAAACAGGACTAAATGGCAAAGAAGACATACATTGAGCAGTCGGTAGACTTATGCTCTTGGGACACAGTTATTCCTAGCAGCGTATTTCCATTCACTCAGTGTTTTTTTTTTGGGGGGGGGGTCACTAGTTCTTCAGGTTATCTATCTGTAAAATAGAAAGGAGAGAGAGAAGTCTTTTTAGCTGTGTGCAGGAACCACAAAACACCTGAAATAAGAGGGCAGAGATGAGGAATAAATGAGGCAGGAAAGTGAGGTGAAAGTAGGAAAAAATGGGGAGAGCACATACTACTAGTATACAAGACCATTAAATAGTAAGATAAAGAGAGAAGTAAGTAAGGAAAGTCTAGCAAGCGGGTATCACTGAGACTAAAAGTATGTCAAGACACAAGGAGCAGGAAGAATACAGTGCAAGTATTTGTACATTTGGTAAATGAGACACAAAGCAGTATTGACTCATATACATATAACATAAAAAAAATCCTCAAATCAATGTTAGAGGGCACATAACAGTGAACATTAGAAGAACACCTTTAGCAATACTGATTGCATAGGCTACTATGCACTGTAGGAAGATCGCGGCTGAGGTATGAGTGTGATAACATAAATGGCAATTATCAATAATGAATAAACAACCACTATAAAAATACCAATAATTAATGCATTAAAATTTATATATATATATATATATATATATATATATATATATATATGTGTGTGTGTGTGTGTGTGTGTGTGTATGTGTGTATGTGTGTTAAGTTGTTTAATTATTTAATGTAAAGTATTATATTGTAGTACGGTTCCTTAAAAATTAGAATATGTATATTTATATAGGATATTAGATATTAAATATTTTAATGTTAAATATTAAATATTTTGTCTTAGAAATGGCATAATATTTTGTAAAAATTATTTTAATTTTAAAGCTCTAATATTAAAAATGCTGGTTATGGATGTTCCGTCATTAAGGCCCGGTACAACTGTGACATTCAAATGTAACTTCCGTTTTAATTCTGTGTGTCCTCATGGGCCACCCTGGAGTCTCTTAGAACTTTTTCTAGCTTAAATGTTTTTTTTTTAATTACTACTCACTATAGAGTGTCTAAACAGTGTCTGTATCCTTTTACTTAACTTCCTGTCTATCTTTTCAACATAAAACAATTCACAAGACAAGCAGCTGACTAGATAGATCAAACCCTGGTATTGCAATCACAATTTCCTTCACATGGGATACTTTTCTTGCAAGATGACACCATGACATATAGACTGTCATTTATCTACATGCACCATTTGCAGACATCACATTTTTTCATACAAAATTGATGACTGATCGTCAACTGACCTTGTTTGCCTCAAAACCTTCCTTTAAATTCCTGTTCTTACTAAATACAATATTTACATTTGGGTCAATAATGTATTTTATAGCAGCATAAAAATATAGTTCGAATTCTTGTTTATAATGTCCCTGATATTCTTAAATATGGGACAGTATGGCATAAGAAATGGACATTTTATATGTGGTCACCATAGCTTTGAACTTAAAATCCTTATCTCCCAAAATAGCTCTAAATTAAATTGCTCTCCCTTTGATTACTGCAATAGGTGCCTCTTGGGTTAGCTCTTTTGGGGTATCCCCTTTCCTGAAACACAGATAATACTGATGCACTTTCAACTTAAAAAAAAAGAGTAATCTGTTGTAATCCTGGAGAGACATACTTGTTGACATTTTACAATCAAATACTTTTGTTTATAAGGTTGATTACTTGAATAATGTAAGTACATGTTCTAAAATGTGAGCTTGTAATAAATAACGGATTGATATTCACCCCCAGTGTAATCCTTGTATATTTTAATATCCAAAAAATGCATCTTGTGCTGTTCAACTATATTAGTGAACTTTAAAAAAAAAACATTGCTGTCGCAATCAATGACACAAATCTTGAAAAGTCCTGATTTGAACCTGACCACAGATAAAAATAATGTCCAAAATCTTACCTATATAGACAAGTACCAGTTGAAATCAGAATTCAGTTTAATTTTTTTTTTCCAAGAAGTTGAGAACTATATTTGGGTATATGGGGGGCTGATGCTGCAGCCATCTCAACTCCAGAAATTTGATGAAAATATTGTTCTTCAAAGAAAATATAGTTGTTTCTCAATACTCTGTCCATGAATTATACAACCACTTTTTCAAGACCGATCAAAATTATTTTGGAAATAAGAAGAAAAAAAATGTGGTTGATTTCTGTAGAAATGGTAAATTTATTTACATCCATCCTTCATAATTTTCCACTGCATGGGCTGTGTATGTGTGCTGGAGGGGGTTGCCTTATACCATAAAAAGTGTTTAAAATTTAAATTGATCAGCTCACAGTTCAATCAGTTTTTCAATTCAAATGGCAGTAACATAAGCTGCTTTCATTTAATTAACTTAGAATATTTTGTTTGCTGTATGAATAAAACAGAAACTGGATGTTTAATACCACTTTTTCTGGTACATGTGCCTATAACTTCCTGTAAGTGACTTCTGATTTTAAAGATGTGAGGTTAACAGATAATCAAAAACAGAGTTCCTGCATGCAGAGCAACTGCACGGCACTAGAGAAAACTGTATGGCAAAAACGAACAGAGCCAGCAGACGTAGATCTGAAATACAGTTTATTGTTAGAGGTTAATAAACCTACACATTTATGCACAGACCGGTTTCGGTGGAAAAAACACAACCTTCATCAGTGTATACAGACATAAAATGTGAGCAGCTTATATAATATCAACTATCTTCCCATTGGTGGGTCACAAATTCTCATTGAGACCAGGTGGGAATAATCCCCCTAGTTTAATTAACCATTTTTTCTCCTTGGTATTGAGAATAGAATGCCATCCTGTTTTATTGGTCCTGTTACCTGAGATAATGTCAATAATCATGAATGTAAATTTAGCAGTCTGATGTTCCAGAAAATGTTTGTACAGTGCATTACTAATTTTCTTATTACGAATATTGCTCAAATGTTCTGATATCCTAATTCTGAGTGGTCGTGAGCTTTGTCCTATGTAAAAAGCACCACAGTGACAGCTGGCCATATAAACAATCCAATCATTGCTACAATTGGCAAAGAATTTAATATCATATACCTGTGAGCAGTTTCTAGTTGAAAATTGTTTGGATTTATGAATTTTGTCACAATTGGTGCAGTGTCCACATGGGTAACAACCAATTAGTGGCTCTCCAGATAATGTAGTTTGTATAGATTGTGAATTGGTCATCCTATTAGCATGTTTGAAATGACTGAAAAAACTGCCTAGGTTCCTACCTTTCCGATATGAAAATTGGCATTTCGTTGGGATGAAATTGGAAATATCTGGATCATATGCTAGAATATTCCAATGTTTATTAATACTATCAATCAGTTGATTGGTGTTCCGTGCATATGTTGTGGTAAACCTAATGTTGGTACAGTCCTTACGAATATGTTGTTTATATTGTAAAATATTCTGTCTATGTGTAGAATTTGTAGTATTACTGGCAGTAATAACATCCCCCATGCCATAACCTCTTGATCTAAAATGTTCAGTAAGATCTTGCCTATGATTTTGAAAGGCAGAATCTGTAGAACAGATCCATTTAATATGTATAAATTGTGATTTTGGAATGTTCCATATGACATGGGGTGGATGGAAACTGGAACCATGTAAAATAGTATTGAATTCAGGATGTTTCCTGAAAACCTCTGTAGAGAGTGTGTTATCAGACTGTTTTGTGATTGAAACATCCAAAAATGTGATGTTTTTATAATCATAATGAACTGTGAACTCGACGCCCCATTGATTACTGTTGAGATATGATACAAAATCCATCAGGCATGTAATGTCCCCTCTCCAATCATCCAACAGTCGTCAAGATAGCATCGCCAGATATCAATGTTATCTAAAAAAAATTTATTATTGCAATCATATATAAGGTGATGTTCAACAAAAGCCATAAAAAGATCTGCATAGATGGGAGCAAAAGATGCTCCCATGGCCGTACCTTTTACTTGCCAATAACATTTCTCTTTGTAGAAGAAAACATTGCTAGTTAAAACAAACCTGGCTAATTCTACCAAGAAAGAATTAAATGTTGGTTCATATAGACCAGCCTTGTCTAACCAAAAGGAAAGGGCCTCGAGCCCAGACTTATGAGGGATATTAGTATATAGTGAGCATACATCAAGTGTACACATGGCCCAATCATCCTCCAACTGACTATCTGATACAATATTCAGGAACATAGTAGTGTCATGTATGCGTGATCTTATTGAGCTAAGTAAGGGTTTCAAATGCAGAGTCAGAAACATAGACAATGGTTCTGTGATATACCCTTTGCCAGAAACAATGGGTCTCCCTGGAGGGTTCACCAAACTTTTATGTGTTTTAGGCAAAAAGTAAATGTATTGTATTGTGGGGTCATGTACTATAAGTTTTTGTGCGGTTTCTTTAGTGATAATAGATTCGTCCTTGGCCCAGAGTACAAACTCTTCAATCCGTTTTTTGAACCTATGTGTAGGATTGATTGTCATGTGTGAATAATATTTCGGATCAGATAACTGTCTCATAGCTTCTCTGTCATAATCCAACCAATTTAGAATAACCACAGCACCCCGTTTGTCAGCTGAAATTATAACAATGTCCTCATTGTTCTGTAAATCAGAGATAGCCTGTTTTTCTGCTAAAGAAATATTATTAGATTTAAATTGCACATCTTGCCCCAAAAAATGGAGATCTTTGAGAATATTTCTCTGAAATTGAAGGACAAGGGGGTGCATAGGTGGATTAAATGTTGATTTGTGATAAACAAATCTATCACTTTCAGAGAGACTAGTATCACCAAAAAACAGTTTAAGATTGAGCAACCTGCAGAATGAAAAAACATCTTGAGCCATGTTATCTTCTGAAATAATGAAACCGGGTACAAAAGACAACCCTTTATTCAATACAGACAGTTGTATAGGTGAAGGTATGTAATCAGATAAGTTCAAAACATTATTATCATTAGACACATTTATTTTTCCATGACCATCTGTAAAATACCCTGAATGTTGGTAATGTTTCCTGTGTTTCCTCCCTCCCCTGCGTTGCTTTGGCCTAAAGGGACATAAGAAGTATTCCTTTTGGGGACCGGTGAATCTGTCACTGACTGTGGCTCACTGTCAGTGCATGAGGAAATGTCCTCATTGGAAGAAGAAGAAGTTCTGCTTGAACTTTTTAGGATGGACCTGGGCCGTTTTTTCCTAGATGTTCTATGAAATGTAGGAGTGAACCTGACTTGTTTAGTAGTATGTGCAAAGGGATTAGAGGTTTGATAGTCACCTTGGTCTCTTTGGAACTTCTTTAGTTTCCTGGTTCGCAATTGGTCCTCTAATGTCTTCATGTCCCCTGCTATTTTATTAAGATGAGTTTGGAATGATGGTTCGCCTTCATAAGGCTTAATATCATCAACTAACTTAGTGACCACTTGAATTTCAGAGTCAATAGTTCTGTCATAAAATTTAGACAGAGATTCTACAAAGGAGATAGTTGCCTGCTGCTGAACAGATGACCATTCTTGAAGCGTTAACAGATAATGCAAGCAATTATATCACATAAATAAGCTATTACATATGAACACATCCGTACATATAAATATCTAGGCAGCTAGATACATTTTGCTGCTATTTTTTATATTATTCTGAAAAAAAATAAACTGTGCAGAAAATAAACACTGCTCACTAGAAATGTTTTCTTTGCATACAAGAAATCCTACATCATGTGACAATAATGTGATAGGAGCCATTAGATAAAAGTTTACTTTGATACCTAAATAAAAGTTCTTAGTCTGAAGTATGTCCTATTGAATCATCCAAAAATATACATTTTCTAAACATTATATTGGAAGAGTAAAGCATCTGTCAGTCATTCCATGAAGGTTGTACCCCTGAAATGTGATATAATTATATTCAGCTCTAATGTTACTACAGCCTATGAGAAAGAGAAAAATCTTCCCTTACAGCAGCCCTGAGGAGTTCAGACTGGTATCCAATCAGCTGAAAAAAATGCAGGTATGTGATTTCACTGTGTCCCTTTTCATAAGGACCTGATAATTTAGGTCCAGTCCAGCAAACAAGCTCAAAGCTACAAAATGTATAATCTAGTATCGTTCGTACAACCTTGGAATTGGTTACATTAAGTAATGGGGCAGAGGGGAAACCCCCCCAGCATGTGATTTGGGGGGGGGGTTGCCCCTTACTTTAAAAGGTTGTGTAGTTTCAAGCTTATTCTTTGGATGAAGCAGAAATGTTTAGGACTCTGTGAAATAAGATTTGATAACATGCATTACAGTTGCTAAAAACAATTCACAACACTTATTTTCTCTGTTAGTGTAGGTCTTTCCCTTTTCTGATCAAAGGTTTGTCATTAGCAAATGAACACAAATAAATGAAAAATTCAAAGGTTAAAAAATATCTAAGGGATAATTCAAGAGGGATAGGTACCCTCTGAAAAAAAGGTTAGATACATATCTCTGACTGTTAGGAAAGAGTTAATATAAAAAAAACATTCACTTACTACATCTAAATTTTGACCAATGTATTGTAATCAAGACAGTCATTAGAAATTAATTTAAAATACACTGTTTTATAAGAGATCAGAATAACAACCTGCAAATATGGCATTGTTGTGATAAAGTAAACAACTGATGTCATGATTCCGGGCGCACAAGTTTCACATGGAACAGTAGAAGCTGTAAAACATGCAAGCCATGAAGCAAGCCTGGGCCACACAACAACTAAAAGAAAGTATGGACATTAAATAAAGAAAACGTCTTAATAGTAAAGGAAAGATATTGCACTCTAAGATTCTAGACAAACGTCAAATTGATTTAGGTGACATTTTTCAAAATAATATATTTTGGAACTCATTTTTAATGCTCCACTGCCAAAAAAAACAACATAAAATGCACATTAAGTCCTCAGGTGACAGTCTTTAGACTGGGAATATACAGTGACCTTTCAGATTATTATTTATTAAACTGACTTACTTTGTGCAGAAGAGTAAGCCAGGGGGTGTAAGGGTGTAGTACTTAATTTGAAATTTAACATACCAAACCACTTCACTGTGGAAAAAAAATCATTCAGAACACAAAACTCAGTAAAAAAGACATGTACACATGCACAAAAACTCTCAAGTATACTCAGATATATGCACCAAGTAAGCTCATGCGCACATATGAGTGGAGTGTCATGTCACACACTGACCTATCACACTAGTCATAACATTATAAATAAACTCAATGGTCAGGGAATACTGGCGCAGGATAGATGATGCTAAAAGGAGACACTGCCCTATAGAAAACATTATGTCTTCATTGCTGAAAACAGATATTGCCAAAATTCAGTAAACTACAGTTTTAAATTGCTGGATTCAAAACATTATTGTCCAGGCAAATGATGAAACCAAGCAGTTCCCATAAGCCAGAAGTAATCATCTGGGACCAATGTCCCTTCCAGCTTTGTATCATTACATATGTTTATTTTAGTTCTCAGCACTCATATTTTCAGTTTCCCTCAAGATCATTTCTAACCACAGCCTTATCATTACAGTCTCGTGTAGGCCGAGGAATAATGCAGGGACAAGCCCCAGTGAATATGCAAACTTTAATCTTTACATTCATTTTAAACTGTTACTACAGTGAACAAGCTATTAATGTAGCACAGTCAAATACCTATCATGTGCAACACTTTTTATTAATGAACACTTTTTATTAAGGATTCACTTTTTGTAATAGCTATGTCAAAAAATATTTGTTAGAGCTTACCCCCGAAATTTAATTTGGAAACATACTGAAGTAAGGTATATAGTAACGAATGATGCTATGGAGATTAATGAACTCTTCTTTCTGTGATTGTGTGATAAAGTTCTGAATATTTTGAAACATTTAAGGATTCCAAAAAGAAAATCAATTGAGTCCAGCAGACTATACTTAAAAATAAATAAAAATAATCCACCAATGAATGGTAATAAAATCATTTTGATGGACAGCAGAAATAAATCCATGAATACCACTTTTCCATTTTATCAAAGTGATTGTGACCTAGGAATCAAATAATCCATAATCTGTTTTCTCTCACTCATGCTGTAGTAGTATGTTACTATGCAAGAGGCCAGACTTAAACATACAAAGAGTTTTGTAATGCCCACCACAGACTGACCATCTAACCCTATACGCTCATTGCAAGCCTCAGCAATGAGTCAAGTCAGCAACATGTGTATGTGTTTGGGGAGAAGGGCTGGGAGATAATGCTAGTCTTCCAGAAAGTAAATCCTACAAGAAAAACCTAGCCAAGCTAAAGTTTGCACTGTGATACCTTAAAACATATCCAAATGACCTCTTAAAGACATCAAATGTTTCAGCTATATGGTTTCCGAATGTCCATGACTTTTTACTTTTTCTTTTTAAGACTTTGTTGATACATTCAGGCCAATAAAGCCAAACCACAGAAGAGGAAAACATTTACGTAGCACCTCATCTTCTTTTCCTCCATTTAACCTATATCAGTCATGTTTATCGTCAAGCTTCTAGTACACCAGTATAATACCAGTATAATACCAGTGTAGTTCTTGGCAAGGTATTTACTGTACAGCACCTCCAGTGCTATAGTTAAGTGTTTCTTTATTTTATTATATTGCTCTAAATATAAGCTAAACTAGCAGACAACTTAAGCAAGATAAATACAAAAAAGCAAGTAAGAACGTAAAAGCCTGAAGCATGCAAATGTACACTAGTCTTTCCATGGCTTTTTATCACCTATCAGCAGTCAGTCTCCAAAAAATCATTATCATGCATGTTTTAATCCAGCATAAGCTGCAAACATATTCATGGGAAGTGTCCTGGTGCATCTGATTGATTCACTTTTCCTTGAACCCAGACCAAGTAAACTGAGGTGGACAAAAGTCAACATAAAAAAAAAAAAAAGATTCTTACATTCGCCAGAGCTAAATACAATTCCATGAAAGAAGCCTTGCCCCCTGCAGACATTATTTAGTACAACTATTTCTGGCAGCTTACTACAGAGCATTAAGGCAAGTAGCTGGTATCAAGTGTCATCCTGTAGACAAAGGTTTGATTCCTTCAGTGTCCATTTGTCACTGATTTATAAGCAAACCAGACAGTGCTATAGAGTTGCCACTGAAAAGAGACCTGAGTATCATGGGTTTAACTGGTAAATTATATATATATATATATATATATATATATATACATACATACAGAGAGAGAGAGAGAGAGATTATATAGTACTTTTCATTGCTCCCATATGTGGTGTACAATTAAACAAAACAAAAACATTTGACTGACACTTGGTTTAAAATAAGCAAAGAAAACAAACTTTTTTTTTGCAGGGGCATGCCCTCTATTATCACTTGGAGAACTATGTCTTTCACACACTCTGAGATTTCTCAACAGTGAGGAAAAGGAAAAACGTCCTTGTCCCACTGTTTGATGTTCTTGCACTAAAAGATACTGCCCATGCAAGTAAAGTGTTCGACAGCAGGGAATTCTATCTACAAAACAGACAAATTCCCTTGTAATAGACTGCCTTTAAGACCAAATATATTGCATCCGTATATAGCATAATATCAAAACCCGGTAGTAAACTATAATATCTATCAGCAGAAATCAGTTTGTCGAACTGGACTCATCTGGTTGAGGCTAAATAAATATCAATCTGAAGATACAATGCCAAGGATTATATAGAGCAAAATATAAAGTAATAGAAACCTGCATTCAGTTAAGATCAAATTCTGTTAAAAATGAGTTATAAGATTGCTGCAGTTCACCTTTCTAATGTATTAATTTCTGAATATTACCCTTTGTATAATGTTGTACCTTAAACATAACAAAGGCAAATGTACACAGAACTAAGCAGTAAAAGATGGAAATAAGGTTGGGTATTCATACTAGTTAATTGGGGTTCTCATGGAAATGAATAAAAATAAACTCTTCTTAAAAAGAGCAAATGAACCACATGGGGCTTGCTATTAAGCGTTTTGATGGATCTATGATTCCATAATAGGAAGAAAGCTTAAAAGCTTACAGAACAGGAGCTTCTGCAGTGTGATTCCTTATTCAGTAAGGTTTATTTCATGTGTAACATAATAGTCCTTACCTCTGACAGCTTGGAGCTTATATACATGCAAGATCGCAACTTAGAAACTGGTGCTAAGCTCTAACATGTACACGTGCATGCAGCAGCTGTGAAAAAGAAAAAAAGGACTGTATATTTACTATTGAAACTGCAAACATTGCAAATGAAAATTAATTGTGAATAATGTACAACTACAGTCACAGAAGTAACTGCAGTGTGATGTCATTAGAGGTGGATAAGAACAGATTAACAGTAGCAGGGTATCATTCTTTAGAAAGTCATGATCAGACACCATCTGGACCACTGTATTCATTTGTACTCCGTGAAAAAACATAAATGTCACCAAGGAACTTGAGAAGATATTGTGTGAAGTCACCAAGCTAATTAGCAGCTTATAAGACATACACTGTGAGGAGAGGTCAATAAGAGTGTGAAATATTGCAAGCATAAAGATGGCTGTAGAGACATAAGGGTTTTTTTTTTTTTTTTTGTAAAAATCTAAAGGCCATGACAGGGTACACAGAGGTAGAGATCTGTGTATCATCAGAAATACATTGTTAGATTTCAACAGCCTATAATGCCTTGACTCCACGTTCAGTTACCTACTTAAGATGCAAGCTCTATTCTGTCAGGATCATAAGCGTTGCTGATAGTAAGGCTATGAACTATTGTTTTCTTATTTTTTTATACATGTAGCAATATATATTTTTAATCAAAATGTTTAGGAGTAGTTAAGCATATCAATAAATTAAATAAATAAATGAAACAATAAATTACATAAGTAAAGTGGTCTACTGTAAACTGTTTTCAGCTATGACCACAATCACTAAGATAAGTAAAATTCATATCAATATATAGGGACAATTTAGAGTCGTTAATACAGCCTACATGATTCTGGGATGTAGGAGATGACCAAAAGTTCTGAACGAAAGTCTCTGAACATTCAGGGAGTGTATGTAGATTTAACATAGCAATCAAAGAATAGGACTGAATCCAGGAAGCAGAAATAAGACTGAAAAGTTAACCACTGAGCCATGAAGCTGCCCAAAGGTAAGGTAACAAGCTTCATACCATAATCCCATTTTATTCCCTCAGTCATAACTTGTGTATCACACATCTCTAAACATTCTCTGGTAAACAGTTTAGGGGTACTGCCTCGTCCATGTGTAGTGTGTTTTGTAAAGTTACCCAATGCACAAGGATATAAAAAACAAAGGTAAAAACAGCACAGCCATCATAACAACAGAGGGGTAATCCACTATCCACATTCTGCAATGGAAACAGAAGTACTATCTGCAGTCTTTCTAATCCACTATCCACATTCTGCAGTGGAAACAGCTGCGGGAACTGCATGAAAGAATGATTTGAACAGGGTAACCCATTAAGACTGAAATAAATGTGACACTAACTGAGTAACAATGACATTATGTGAACAGATATGAACTATTGTGTATATGCATCACTTCCTAATATTCTCATTACATCTCAGCTATGTAAAGTGGGGTGCATTTGAAGACCTGAATGTCCACTTCTTTTTTATTTTTTTTTCTCTTGTTCTTAATTCTTTTTTTAAACTATTTTCAGGGCCTGCCTGCAAAGGATACAACATTATAACCTTTTAAAAGCATTATCTTACCCAAATGTGTGTGTTAAATGTTGTCTCACCATATGAGACAGCTCATGAAAATATCCACCGCTAACAACAAGAATGATGCATGTCGCCAGTGGTGAACCATTTACCTGCAATGGATAGAAGAGACTGTATTTTATCAAGGCTGCTTTCTTCTTGACATTCACAACTATTACAGCAGAGTATTAAGGCTAAATCTGCTTTGTGCTGATAACCAGTTTTATGATCTTTTGCAATTTTCAGAGTAAATATTCACCTTCAGCAACAAACTGAAACAAAAAGTACAGCTAATTACCTATAATTATTTTTCTTTTGCAGCAGATAATTGCAGTTGCAGGCATGAGAGCTAGTGAATCATGATTACCCATGTTACATTATGTATTGTTCTGCTTTGTCACAATTTCCTTTCTCTTCCTTCTGCACTTCTCTGAGAACTACAAATTGCAGCACTGCTTATGGGACTTCCATCTTCACCTGCTTGAACAATATCATATCAAGCAGTTGTCATCCTCACCGCTTTTGCTAACATTGCTGTATCATGTTATCATTAAAACTATTAACTATTTGGTGTCATAGTCTGGTCAAACAGGATTTTGTAGGTTCACATATAAAAGTAGAATCAAGCTAGAAAATGCCCATGTGAAGGTAGTTGGAAAAGATTTAAAGTCACACATGCGCATATTCACAAAAACACATGTATTTTATAATGTCTACCATACATGTGCACATATGATATTATAGTACTTCACCGATCACAATATCAACCACAAAATTCAAAATGAACAACATCAAAATTAAAGAAAAAAGTTTCATGCAGGGCAGCCCCCTGTGCCCCCTCCTGCTTTTATATATATAACAACACCAAGATAATACAACAGCAGGGAAAGGCAAAATACATCTTCCTGCTATGCATTGAAATACCAGCATTGTGGAATAAAGGTGCATTTTAATGAACAGCGACACCCAAAATGCATTTGGTATACCGAATATGTGACTAAACCCACAGAATCTGCATATGTATATATATATATATATATATATATATATATATATATATATATATATATATATATATACACACACACACACACACACACACACACACACACACACACACACACATGTATATGCAGGTAAGCATTGTCACATAACAGCAAGAGGCTTTTCAGTTTGATTCTTGGCTGAGGTGCCTTCTGTGTGGAGTCTGCATATCTTTCCTGTGTTCACGTAGGTTTTTCCTGTGTGCTCCAGCCTCCACCCACATTCCAAAGCCACACAATAAGTGAACTGGATACTCTAAATTGGCCGTTGGTGTTAATGTGCATGTGTGTGCGTGTGAGTGTGTGTGTGTGTGTGTGTGTGTGTGTGTGTGTGTGTGTGTGTGTGTGTGTGTGTGTGTGTGTGTGTGTGTGTGTGTGTGTGTGTGTATGCACAGAAGAACAACTGCAGCAGGGCTAGGCACCCAACAGTATGAACATTGGCTATAGATGATGGTCACTATCTATGTGGCAACTCAGCCTCATATACAAAGTAGGAAAATGGGTTGAGGTTGATGCTGATACCAAAATATATGTGGAAACATAGTTGGCATAATTGTTAAAGTCCTTGCCTCCCAAGCACAAAGTACACATTTTGATCCTCTCCTCAGGTCAATGCCTTTATAGAGTTTGCATGTTTTTCCCGTCTCTGTGAGATTCCTCCCACATTCCAAAAAAACACACTGAATGCTTCCACTTTAAACTCACCCAGGAATAGAATTGCTTGGAGGAATCTTCTAAGATGATTTCAGACTGAGTAGCAGCTTAATGTCAGCTCTCCCCGTGTAAAAACAGAAGTGCAGAAAAGAGAGCCAGTGAATATGCCTTTTTGGATAAATTTCAGTAAATGGCTATTAAGTGTATTGCCTGGATGCCAGCAAATAGAAATTCAGAAAATCTGAAAGAAAAACAGTCACAAAAGGTAAGGAGAAAACATTAGCTGGAAAGAATCCTGCAGCTGTTCAGCAAAAAGCAGTTCAAGTTCCAGCTTTGGTGTAATGACTTTTAATAATCTAGTGGAAAAATATGTCAAATATGTTCAGAGATGATTAAAATAAATGAAACACCAAAACAATACATCAACTCAAATAACAAAAGACTTGAAAAAATGGAAGAAGCTTTAAACAGATATTCCGATGAGCTGATAAAACTGCAAAAATCAGAGGCTGAAATGAAGAAAAGGCTGGCTGATTATGAGACTGATCAAGAAGTAATGTTTTAAAAAATGTTTGAGTTTGAGGACAGAGCACATAGGGGAAAACCTGACATTTTCTGCTGTACCAGAGAGACTAGAAGGAACAGACTGTAATAATTTTATGAAAAAAAAAATAAGCAACTGGTCTGGTATTCTACAGCAGGAGTTTTTAATTGAAAGGTCAGTTGTGTGTATGCTCCAAACCTGGCCATGAGAAAGCAACTTAGACCTTTAATAGTAAAGATGCAATCCAACCAACAGAAGGAGCTGAGTGGGAGACAGTAGAGTGTTTGTGGAAAATTATTACTCATTGTACACCAGGCAGAAGAGGAGTAAATTTATACCAGCAATCAGGGAATGCTGTGATGCAGGTGTGAGATTCACGCTGCTGTATCCAGATATTTTCAGAATATTTTTCCTGGATGGTCAAAATCTTTTTTTTTTTTATACAGAACATGCTAAGCAGAAAATACAAAAGTTTGTCCCACAAAAAGTGAGCTATCAAACAGATGGGGATTCTGCTTCTTATTCTTCTGATAATAAAGCCCATAGAGAGAATATGCCAGTGAAACCTCTTCAATGTTCCAAAGGAAAATGCTTGAGAGAGAGAAAAAAGCAAGAGAACTGACTAGAAGAATCAGGAGTAAATTGGAAATGAACCAGCAACTGGATTGAGGAAAGGAAATCAACAGGAAGAAAAACAATAACTCGGAAACTGATGAATTAATATGGAATTGCCAAGAATTAAATATTTGTGAAGTATGACAGAACAAGAAACCCCGGAAATATTGGACTTTTTAACTTTATTAAACTTGTAGGGGACTCCAAACTATATGTCCTATTTCATGTCATTAATGTCTCTAAGAACATTTAGATGAGGGGAAGGGGAGAGAAAAAGTTAACTGTATGTAAAAGAAAATGTTGTTCCCAACAGCATTTTTATAATGCATGACATATATGATGTGCTATAAAGTAACACTTTTTAAGTTATTTTTGTATGTAATATGGATACTAAAGTAAACAAGCACCCCTGTTTTTCCTTCTTTCTTTCTTCCTTCTTGTTCAGTTTTAAGAAATGTAGGCACTACAATGTAATAAGGAAAGAAAGCCTGGACAAAACCAGTATGATGTAAGAAAATTTAATATGCTTTTTCTCACTTTTACATGTTGGAATGACTGGATTAAGGCCCCAGTGTTGATTTAATAACAAGTTTTAAGGGGAAGAACATAAATAAAAAAAAAATTAAATATAATGAAAAGTTTCCATACAGTGCATATATGTTCACTGTGCAATATCTCTAGTGGAAGGCAACTGTGTATCTAGTTCTCATGCTCCTATGGAGACAATTTGTTAAGGAGGCAATAAAAGCAAAATACTTCTTTTTTTCAATGGTTAGGAGATACATGTTTTCTGAAAGCATTCAAGTTGTTTCTATATTTTTGAGAAGAACAAAGATGAGACAAAATAGTAAGCACTTAATGGAACTAGAAGCTCAGGGTGTATCATGTGTCTTAGCATGAATAACTTTCATTATAGGTTAATTTAAGCCTGTAGGTATGGCTGTCAGTCTTCGACAATCTTCTTATTAGGACGATTAGACTTCAGTATTTGAAGATATACATTGTTTTGTGTGTGTTGTATTAAGTTAATAGGTTTTGGTGGTGTTCTGTTTTCTTTTTTTTGAAGGTTTTCATTAAAACAAAAAGTTTTTCAAGATGTGACATAGGTTCAAATGGATATGACAAGAAACAACTGCATAAATGATCAACTTGCCAAACATTAGTGTATGCATGTTACACAAATGCTGAAAATAGATATTTATAAACATTTTTATACATAAACTATGGGAAGAATAACTTCTTATCATAATGACACTTTCCATATTATCTTTAAATGTGAATTGTCTCACAGATATATACAAAACAAGAAAGATTAGTGAATTATATTAAAAAATACAGACTGCAAATAGCATTGCTACAGGAGACACGTGAAAAGAATTGAGAATGGGAATTTGATAAAGACAGAATTTCATGATGGTTATTCAGCAGAATATCTGAGACAAAGAAAAAAGGGATTACTTATATTAATTGTGAGAGGATCTCCAGTAGTGACAGAAGAGGAAACAAAGATAATAATGATAGATTTGTAGTACTAAGGGGCTACTGGCAAGGGAAGAGGATTACACTGACATAGGTTCACAGGTTAATACTAGGCTATCTGCCCTAGGGCATTTATAAGCCTAGCCAGAGTGTGTTTGGCTTTTGCCACCCTTTTAGATTAGTTGACTGTGCCTCTGTATAGTAGGTCACAGAAGATAGCCCTTTTAAGGTTAGTTTACTGTGCCTCTGTTATTTGCATTCCACATAAAACTGCTACAATGGAGCTTAAGAAAATTCCGGGAGAAATAATTAGCTTTCAGCAGGGAATATTCCTTATAGGTGGGGACTAGAATTTGATTTGCAACAGTGAGATTGTTTCTGGGTGTTTAGAATGAAAAATATAACAAAATAGGGTAAATTTTTGAAGAAATGTATGAAGATATTTGGTCTGAAAAATGTGACTTTAGTAGTAGGAGTTCAGAGAAAATTTACACATTATTCCCCAAGGTACAAAAACTGGGTTAGGCTAGAGAGAAATTATATTTCACAGGAACACGTGCATGTCATTGAAAGTTTTGATACGCATCCAATAACTAATTCAGATCATGCACCAATAATAGTTAAAATAAAAGTGCAGGGTAATGAAATAAAAATGAGACACTGGCACTTCCCCACCTATCTGTTAAAAAGAGAGGAATTTAAGAAATGATTAGTGGAAACTATTCAGCAGTTATTAGAGAAGATATAAATTTCTTCTGAGAATATAGCTGCAGAGTGGGATAAAATTAAAGTGGAGTTTAAACATAGGGTGGAAATAAAAGAAAAAAGAGATACAATTAAGAAGTAACAAGGATCATTTAAAGTGACTGATGAAGGTTAAAGCATTGCAGAATAAGGGGGATCTGAAAGAACATGAAGATAGAAAATAAGGGGCTACATTTATCGTATGCATTAGTTTAAAAAAGATAGCGCTTTTTGATAATAACTTCAGAGCACAAAAACTTTTAGCACAATGTCCCAGGCAACAGAAAGAACAAAGGGGTGTTGCCAAGCTTAGGGAGCCTATAACAAGGAAAGATAACCAGAGATTATGTAGAGGTATTCGAAATATTTCAGAAATTTTATGAAGATCTGTATAAAGCAGAGAAATGTGGAAATCAAGAAGAAGTACAAATAAAAATGTTTATGGAAGAATTAAATATGCCACGGTTAGAGGTATATGTGACTCAATTACTAACAGTCAGGATAGCAGTAGATGAGATAAAAATGGTGATTTATAACCAATCTACAGGAAAGTCCCCAAGAATATATGGTATTCCTGTGGAAGTTTGGAAGCTACAAAAGAAGAAAGTAATAAAGATCTGGAAGGTTTTATTTAACAGTATTTTAAAAGGAAGAGAAGCACCAATATACTGGAAGAAAGTGGCAGTGGCTAAAATAACTAAAGACAGTAAAGACCCATCAGATCCAGCTTAGTATAGATCCATTTTGATTCTAAACCATGATTATAATGGCTAAAAGAATTTCAAAGGTGATTCTAAAATTGATAGATGTGCATCAATGTGGTTTTATGGAGGGCAGACAAACATTTGACAACACTGATAGAACAATAATGATCCAGAGGGAAGCAGAATGTAAGAAAATATCACTGTTATTGGTGAGTTTTATGAGCACAGCAGTGGAAGCATTTGCATTCCCTGATAAAATTATAAGGTTGATAAGGAGGATATATGATTGATCACAGGCAAAAATTAAAGTAGGGGTGTTACTCTTTGCTAAGTTTTGTTTGAGAAGAAGAACCAGGCAGGGGTGTCCTCTTTTCCCTTTTTTATTTGTGTTATATTTAGAACTATTGGCAAAGAAAATAAGGGACTCAGAAATTCAAGGATAGAATTTGTATGATAATCAAGAAAAGTTGGCATTATTTGCAGATTATATTACTTTATACTTGGTAAAACTAGAAAAGGACATTTCAGTGTTGCAGAACATTCTGACACAGTTTCAAGTCTTTTCAGGATACAAAATTAATGAAGATAAAAGAAAGGCAATAGCTGTAAACTATGTGCCCACACACAAATTGGTTCAGCAACACCCATATCTATGGGGGCATGATAAAATGAAGTACTTAGAAGTACGGATTAAAAAGGATTCTGCTATGGCAGCTAAGGATATGTGGGAAGAGACTAAATAAAGTACATAAAATGAGAAATTGGAAGCTCTTTTTTGTGAATATTGATAGCAAGATAACAATCAGTGAAAATGTTTTTAGTCCATTTAGTTTTATACACAGGTCAGGCATATTTTTATCATCCACAGGAGAAGTTGTGGATAGCAATTAATATAGAGTTAAGGATTTTATCTGGGAGGGGAAAAAGGCAAGAGTCAAGCAGGATAAAATGATCCTTCAAATGGAATTAGGTAGCTTTGGATTACCTGATTTGAAAGGATATTTCAGAGCTACACAGCTAAGGCTACAATACACAGCACAAGCAGAAATCAATAATTCTAAGTGGAAAGGTATGATGATGTAACAGAAAAGAAGCTCAAGAAACAAGGAGAGGCTAGGATTTTAGATGCAGATCTTTAAGGAAAATAACAATAACCACACAGAATATTATATTCATAAAGTAGCAGAAAGTATTCTAAGAATTAAGCCAACATGGGAATGGAGAAAGGAGGTTCTGCAAGTAGGAAAGCCTGCGATTAGGGATATATACAATAGGCAAGAGGGGGTTGGAATTTACTGTAGAAAACTGTCAAAGGAACCAAGGTATTGGGAGCAAATAATTAGAGAGAGAAAGGTAATAGAATGGGAAGAGGCCAGGGATTCATTTGGACTGCAGGCTAGAGACTGCCTTCCCTATCAAAGATTAATATCAGAGTATAGGCAAAGAGAAATAAATAGGGGATCCTAACTGAAAGACCAGCACTAGTAGAGTTTTTAGTAGACTTTAAAACAGAAGTTGCTATTAAAAAAAAAGTGATAATTAGTAGGGCATATAGAATACTACATGATAACAATAGGAATCAATCAGCATAGGTTAGAAAGGACTGGGAAGAGATATTGGATAAGCAAGTCACAAAGGAAGAATGGGGGTATATATATATATATATATATATATATATATGTATGTATGTATGTATGGCTCCCAAATATGCCACAAAGTCTTGAAGATTTAGAATCCTTGCATGGAAGTGTTTACATAGGTATTTTATACCACAAGCAGACCCCAAAGAATTGTTATTCAGGTAGACTGCAAATGATGGAGATGTAATGGGGAAGAAGGCGGTAATTGGAAATATATTTTTGGGGAGTGTGATGAGTAGGCAGATTTTAAAAATTCCCTGAAGACTACTCTAACAGAAATACTGGCTGAGCAAATTGGTGTTTTTGAGCTATGATACAGAATAGGAATTGCCCAGACATAGTAAGGCCTTGCTGGGTTAATTCTGGTGGTTGCCAAAAAGCAATTACTAGAAAATGGACATCAAAGTCTAAACCAAGTGTATTAGAAGCATTGGATATAGTAACATAGATAAAACAACTGGAAGTGGGATCTTTAGAAAAGGATAGGGCCGCAGTGGCACAGCGGTAGCATTGTTGCCTCACAACAAGAGGTTCTCCTGTTCGATTCTCGGCTGGAATGCCTTCTGTGCGGAGTCTGCATGTCCTCCCCGCAGTCAGGTGGCCTCCAAAAGATATGCATGAATGGGCATTCCTTCGCTGAAGGTTTGGTGTCAGGCTGGCAACTTGGCGCCATAAAAAAAATCTACTGCCAATCATTAGCAGACCAGAGTTCTGCTGTGGCAACCCCTAACCTAGGAAAGAGAGAGAGAGGAGCAAATTACATAAAAAATGGGAATTGTGTGAACAATACATGCAGGATAATGTTTTGGAAGAGGAATGAGGTTTAAGGGTAGGCAGGAATTGAATGAGTTGTGTAATGTTTGACTGACAGTGACTAGATAGATTATAAGTCATGTATAACATTTGCAAATGCAAATATGACAATATGGTTTGTTTTCATTTATATGTATGATTGCCCATGTTGTAAGTGATAATTTAACAAAGATGTTTCTTGTTTAAAAAAACGGAATGGAGTTCTGGGCAGCAGGCAGTAGCACAGACTCTAGACAGTGCTTAACTGGGGGGAAGAATTGTATCAGCTGTGGTGCGCACTTGCGCAGTATGCTCTTAAAATGAGAATGCATATCACAGACTGCATGCCATGTCAGGGCTAGCTACTCAGTGATGAGTTGGTTGTGTTGACTAAAGTCTCAAAAATAGGCATGGGTATTAAGAGAGTTCAGGACTTGGCCTGCACCTGGGACCAATGCTAACAGTGGGAGAGGTCTGTGTGCCCCCATTGATCAATATGTGTCATAATGCCCAGCAGCCAATAGGCCTGGTTTAATGGGATAGCAATGTTGAGGCTGGACATAAAATCAATGAATCTGCCAAAGGGGATGACATGATGGTAAGAAGGAGAATGGACATCCTCTGTACTCACAAGTCAAAACTGGAGGGCAGTGCAGCTATGCATTTGTATTGGGATCCACAGGTTACTATTCAGGAGGAGGACAGACTACAAACGGTGTGGGAACTGTGGTGTAGGAAAGGCTTCTGAAGGCAGTGAAGGATGTCATCAGAATTAGTGACAGACTCATGGCAATTACACTCCCATGTAAGGATAACAGGCAGCATTTATAATCTCAGCCTATGCCCCACAGCAGAGCTGTGATAGTGAGGAAAATAGTGCATTCAGGCAACAGTTACAGAACATACTAGATAAAGCAGGACTACATGAGTTGGTGCTCATAATGGAGGACCTAAAAGCACATATTGGGACAGACAGAACAAGATATGAGGATTGCCTGGATCCACATTGGTGTGGCAATAGGAATAAAGAAGAAGAGACCATTCTAGACTTCTGTCTGGCAAATGGCTTGATAGTTGCCAATATACGGTTCAGCAAGAGAGACACCCACAAGATCACATGCAAGAGTGATCAACATGCAACTCAGGTAGCCTTCCTTCTACTGGGGAAGGAGCAGTAAGTGCAAGGTCATTCCCCAGTGAAACAACTGGCCCACAGCATAAACCACTGGAGGCCAGACAAGGGTCTAAGGTCAACAGAAACCAGGTTGAAGACCTGGAAGTTGATTGGAGAAAAATCACAAGAGCTCAAGGAAATACTCAGTGCTCTAACACCTCAGGAAGAAGAGAAAGTATGTAGAATTGAAGAAGAATGAGGGTGTCACAAAAAAGCATGTGTGAGGACTATAGAACAGATATACAACAGAGCAAGGTGTAGAAATAAGGTCCATAAGGAAAGAGGGTGGTGGAATGCAGAAGTCTGTGAAGTCTTCAAAAGAAAGAGGAATGCAGGAAAAATTGTGAGACAGAAAAGACAGCTCAGGCTAAGAAGGAATACTGGTTGGCAAGCAAAGAGGCCGACACAGCAGTTACAATAGCTAAGAGCAAGGCATCCCAGGCATTCTGGCATTTGGTAAGTAACTCAGGAGATGGATCAAATAAATTCTTACAGATTACAAGGCAAAGAAAGAAAGATAAAGAAGAAATTCATAAGACACTCTTCATAAGGATTGTCAGTAACAACCTGCTCACCAGTCCAGAGGACATTAAAGGCAAATGAAAGGAGTTCTTTGAGCAGCTTTTGAATGAAGAAAACTCCATGGAAGCTGTACTTCTCCATATGCAACCTACAATGTAGGAAGATGAGCCTATGCTAGAAGAAAGATCAGCACCAAGAAAAATAAAGTCAGGGAAAGCAGCAGGCTCAGATGAGATCACAGCTGATATAATTAAAATGTTTGGTGAGTTAGGGGAGAAATGGATCCTGAAGGTACTCATAGCAGTTTGAAGAGAAAGGTGTATCACAGATGATTGGAGAATAAGCATACTGGTGCCAGTGTACAACAATAAAAGGGACATTCACAACTTTGGGCAGTATAGAGGCATCAAACCTCTGTCAAACTGCATGAAAGTTCTTGAGAGTTTGATTTATAAATGAATATGCAAAGTTGTATAAAGTAGGATGGGAGATGTGCAGTTCAGATTCTGATGAGGATGTGGCACAACTGTTTGCAGTGAGACAGATAGTTGAGAAGATGCTAGAGTTGAGGAAAGAGTCCAAAATTATTTAAATTGGAGAAAGCATATGACAAGGTCCCAAGAAAGCTGATTTGGCAGTCCTGCAATGGTTCGAAGTCCAGATAGTAGAATTAGTACAGGTTGTGTACAAGTACCTAATGACACAGGTATGGGCAGTATTCAGACTCACAAAGGGGTTCTCAGTAGGAGTGGGTGTGCATCATAGTTCAGTTCTGAGCCCACTGCTGTTCATACTGCTGATGGACTGCATTAGCAAACATGTAGGAGGGGACAGATAAACAGCATGTCTGCAGACAATGTGGCATTACATGTAGACTCTGAACTAGAACATCAGCAAAGGATAGGGAATGGAATGTAAAACTGAAGGTATGTGGAGTGAAACTGAGAACAGACAAGAAGGTTGTAATGGCAGTAAATGGGGAAATCAGAAGAAGCTGAAAATTGAACTAGGAGGGGAAATATTAGAGCAGATTAACAGCTTCAAGTACATAGGAATGGTGATTGAGAAGAAGAGAAGACTGAATGAGGAGTTCAAAGCTAAAATCAGAGGGGTTGCAACCAATTGGCAAAGAGTGTAGAGGTAATGTATGAAAGCAGAATGCCAAAGAAGCTGAAAAGTAATGTGGACAAAACAGTCATGTGACTGTTACTACTGTATGGTACAGAAACCTGGGCAGTAAAGGCAGAACAGTTGAAAAAACTGAAGGTGATGGAGATAGAATGCATGAAGATGGGTGGTAGGATGCACACTGTGGAACACATGAAGAAATGAGGACATTAGAGCAGCAGCTCAGGTAGCTTCAAATGCATGATGGCAGCTAAAATGTCTCTAAACATTAAATCATTGTCATATAAGTTGTATATATTCTTAACCAATGTTTTAACATTATGTCTAATTTGGTATCATTATTTTATAACACAATAACTTAACAGTATAGTAACAAGCAAAAGCAAGTGAACTATATACAATGTCCACAACAGCTAAAAAAGCAATATACATAGGAGAACACTTAATATTTCTCTAACAGATTAGACAATTTTGTCCAAGCAATTAAATGATGAGTTGTGTAGTTAGTCCTTGCTTTTATAGTAGCAATCTCATTCTTACGAATGTATATCACAAGATGAATAAACTCAACTTTAAAGACAGGAGTAGACTGGGATTTCCAATTTTTAGTAACACTTTTCCTTACTATAAAGAGGATAGACCATAGTAAAAATGCTTGGTTTTTAGGAATGACTTCAGGAACAGGAACATTGAAAAGGATAAGGGAGTCAGAAATTATACAGTTGCCATTCCATAGAGCTTCACAAAGATATTTAAAGTCTAACCAAAATGGGGACATTGTTTTGCAATTAACAACCATATGTATCCAGTCAGCATCAAGGTGTCCACATCTCCAACATTTCATTTCATCTTTCTTGTACATTATTGCTAGCCTATGTGGGGTGAAAAAACATCTGTGTAAAAATTTCCATGTGCATACATGCCAGAACAGGGAAGATGTGGATTTCTTCACCAACTGTAAACAAAGGTTTTTATCTTTTTCTGAGAATACTTATCTATTAACGTCACTTGTATAATTCCAAAAATAAACATCTGTTTTGCTAAAATAATTTCTGAGAATTTTATAAATAACAGATATGAATGAAGTGTTCTTGGGTGAGCTATTAATAATTGTTGAGATAAAATCCAAGATTTTTAAGTTACTCTTATTATATGCCTCTAATGAGGGTACAAGCTTAGTATGTATAAAATCCCTACAAGTCTGGATTTCCAGTCAGTTGCAATTTTGCAAACTATATCTGCTGATCAAATAGTTTGCAGAACTTATTTTATTAGCTGGGAGAAATTGATTCCAAAACAATAGGTCACCCTTCTTAAATTCTAACATTGATTCCAATGCAATAGGTCACCCTTCTTAAATTCGAACATTTTCTGAGTATCAAAAGATATCAAACATTCATGTGTGTAAGTAACAGGAAACATAATTATTAATACATTCTTAATTGATTGATAAGCTTTTGGAACAACAGAAATATTTGATTTATAAGAGATGTGAGAACAAGTTTTGACCTTTCACTTTGAGTGTATATTTTTAAAATCCATATAAAGATGTTTGTATGTATTTGAGTATATGGTTCAAGCAATGTCCTATTACTATTAAGAAGTAAAGTTTCATGTATTGATTTCCAATATGATGTATAAGAAGTATTATTCCAAAGCAACACTGTGTTAATAAATGCAGAGTTTAAATAAAAATCAATATTTGGAAACCCTACACCTCCTTCATCCCAGCTTATGGTGTGCCAGAGAAGAGACGTTCTTGTTTTTTTGGGGGATACCAAAGAAAGTTGAGTAATAAGTTATTAATTTTCTGTTTAATTTTGACAGGAGGGGTAATTATTAGAGATTGGCCAATTAATAAGATTTTAGGTAACAGTATAATTTTGATTAAAGTTAGTCTGTCTTCAAATGTGAAGAAGAGTCTGTTCCGGCTGCCAATTAGACTAGTATTAAAATATGTGTGCCCTCCAGTTTATGTCTCTTTGTGATCTAAGTTTTATAGTAACATTTTTATTCACTAGAAGTACCTGAGTTTTGTTGTGATTGAGTTTTAGACCAGAGATGTTTGCAAAAGAGTCATGTAATAGGTGATCTGCTGAATTTTCAATATTATTAGATGTTATTAGTAGGTCATCAGCAAACACTTGTATCTTGGGGCATAATTTGTCTGACACTTTATATCCTTTAACGCTGTCATTATTTCTAACATAATTTGCAAGAGGCTCAATAGCCAGGGCAAAGAGTAATGGGAAAAAGGGGCACCCCTGTTTAGTACCTCTTAATGTTTTGAATGGGCTAGATAGATAAGATCCAATCTTAACATAGGCTATGGACTTTTCAGATAACTTTTTAATTAATCCTATAACATTTGGGGAGAAACTGTATTTTTGCAGAGCTTTAAACAGGTATGGCCAACTTAGGGAGTTGAAAGCTTTATCTATATCAAGGCTTAAAATAGAAGCTCATTTTTTTTCTTGTTTGCTAAGTCTATTAAGGACAGTAATCAAATTACAATTGTACTTTTCTGTCTTGATAAACCCAGTTTGGTCTTCATGAATTAATATTGATAGAATATTATTGAATCTGTCTGCCAAGATAGACATGAATATCTTGTAATCAATGTTAAGCAAAGAAATTGGCCTGTATGATGTGCAAAGATTGGGCTCCTTATTTGGTTTTAAGATGGGAGAGATGATAGAATATTTCCATGGAGGAGGGATGTTTACTGTAGTTTTCACTTCTTGGACTGTACTAAGATTTTCAAGATGTTATCAGATAAGAGTTTGTAAAATTCCAGAATTAGACCATCCAGACGTGGTGCAATTTTTTGTCTTAAGATTTTTTATTTGTTCCTTTAATTCTTTAAAGGAAAAGGGTTTGTCTATGTTATTAATATTGCGTTTGGATAGCTTCTTTTGCACATTATTAGCAAGAAAGCTGTCTATACTTTTATCACTTGTAGATGAGTTATTATTATTAATATTCTTGTAATGGTTTTTAAAACATAAGATATTTTTTAGATCTGATTGATAGTCTGATTATTCCTAGTGTATATTATTTCATTTATATGACTTTTTTCATTTAAATATTTTGATCTAATCACAATCCTGTGCATACTCGGGATTAATTGAATAGGACTATAATCTGACTTTTTTTCCAGATTTATTGATATTTTATGTTGCATGATATCCTGATATTCCTTGTTCAATTTACATATGTCAGATAATGCAGATGTATCATTTCATGTTAGTTTTACTTTTAGTTCATCAATTTCTTTTTGTATGTCTACCATTTTTTATTCCACTCTTTCCTTTTATTTATATACCAACTTTTGACTTTACCATGTAAGACTACCTTTAAAGTGTCCCATAAGATAATATCTGAAACCTCTCCATTATTATTGGTGCCTAGATAAAACTTTATTTCATCTAGAAACCATTCTTTAAATCCTTGTACTGTTACTAGATAAGCAGGTAGTCTTTGGCAGAAGTTTAATGGGTCAGTATTAAATGTTACATTGAAGGTGATAGCATTGTGGTCAGACATAGGGCATGATGTCAGCATTACATTATCAGTTTTGGCCAGTAAAGAACTGGTAACAAAGACTTTGTCTGCATTGGTCTGTGTGCCAAATCTTTAAGAATAGTCAGAATACTTCTGGGATGATATTATTTTTATACTATCAATGTCAATTAGGTTTATGTCTTTTATGTAGATGTTCCAGTGCTTGGCAACAGGGGACATCTTGAAGGGCTTACAGCTTGTTGCATCAGTGGAGAACAAGATACAATTAAAATTACCTGCTAATAGTAACTCACCTGTAGGCTTTAATGTTATTGTGTCTAAATGTTTTTTAACAGTTTTAGCCCCAATACCCGATATCAAATAGGTGTTTGCAAAAGTATACATCTTTTTAACTAGTTTTAGTATGACTAAAGCAAGCATACCATCATTGCTTGAGTATGAGTCAACTATTTCTGGAATTCTCATTGATTTTCTGTGTAAAATTAAGACACCTCTTCTTTTGTGGGGGTCTATATTAGCAAGTCGAAAATACGTTTGAGCGATACCTAATAAGCAACACATGTTAGTCAAACTAACTTAATGTCAAAGTCTTTAAATGTTGAAAAAAGTAAGAACGAAATGTTTTAGTTGGCCAACTGACGTCTATGACGTAAGTGTGTGGCTAAAATAATAAAAAATTAAAACCCAAGTCCCAGTTTAAATTAATTTATACATATATATTACATATACTCTATTTAATAATAAATATCTGTGTTTATTACAGAAAAAGAAAAATGTATTGAATAAAATGTTACTATTGTTTTGCGCATACTATTTATGTGCAGTTCGAGCGGTACTATAGCGTGCATATTGCATTTACTATATGCAACAATGGCTTACGCTCTTTCAACAGTACCTGGTGTGATAGGTAATTTGTATGGAACTGTACAGTCTCAAAAGATGAGACAGATGCTTATCACTGACGGGTATTTGTATGTATTAGAGAAAACTATCAAAACAAAAAAGTATTGGTGTTGTCGATTGAAAAATAGCCATAAATGTAAAGGTAGGGCTATAACTAGCAGTAAAGATTTGCAGGAAATGTTACTTAAATCAAGTGTACATCAGCATGCTTCAGATCCAACGGAGGTTGATAAATACGTTGCTAGTAGTAAATTAAGACAAATGTCTAAAGAATACAGACATACGCCTGCCTTATTGGTAGATGACATTTTGGCTACTACTTCATTGGAGAGTGTTGTTACATTACCTACTCGTAGGTCTCTTTTACAGTGTGCACATAGAGAGATGAAAAAGTTTACTTATTCAATCTAAACCCTACAGTACATTAAGTTCATTTTCCTTAGATGATTTTAAGTTGAAAGAGTCTACTTTTATTCAAGAACATAAGGTAGATATTCATTCTAACTTACATGTTTTGGTATTCACAACTAAGGAAAATTTAATTGATCTTTGCAGGAATGAAATTTGGTTCATGGATGGTGTCTTTTTAATGAAAGGTAAGTTTTGTAGACAGTTATACAGCATTCATGCATTAATTTCACGTAATGACAATCAAAAATGTGTTCCCTTGTTGCATTGTCTTATGACAAAAAAGTCCTTCAAATCTTATAACTTCATGTGGGAATGTGTTTTCACATTATGTATACAGTTAGATGTAAATCCAGATGTGAAGTTTCTACTATGTGATTTTGAATTAGCTGCCATAAAAAGTATAGCAGCTAATTTTAGTGATGCCAGCAACAAAGAATGTTTATTCCTTTTCTCTCAGTGTATATGGCGCAAAGTACAACAGTTGCAACTATCAAAGTTGTATGGCAGTTGTGTTGAATTTCAAAGAGCTGTAAAGGAGCTTATAGCATTAAGTTTTTTTACCTGAACATGAGGTCATACTAGCATTTAAACAGCTAGCTAAAGATTTTCCTGTAGAGGGTAAAGACTAGTGTGTTACTTTTCAGATGTATTTGTTTTGGGTCGTGTAAGGAAGCAGTTTACTCACTCTATAACATTAGGCAGGTTTTCTCCTATGTATCCTGTTTCATTTTGGAACGTGTCAAGTTTAAACAATAGTTCTTTGCCGCAAACACAAAATTATGTTGAAGGTTGGCATCGGTGAATCAGGTGTCTACTTGGAAAATGAATCTCTGATATTCCATGTGTGTTGTCTATATTAGTTCGTGAGCAAAACAGGGTAGATGAAATTCGCCTTCAACTAATGTCAGCTTATGCTGTATCACCGAAGAAAAGGAAAACTGTAGAGCGTGAAAGACGTTTGCAGTCTGTACTGTCAAAGAAGCAGGAATACAACATTGCTGAGTTTCTTCTTGCTGTAGCTATGTTGCTTAAAGTATGAATGTATGGTTGTTAACATCTGAATAATATGCACCATTTACTAAATGGGATTTATATTTCATTTATTTATTGTTTAAATTATTTTTAACGTTATATGCACAAAATTTCTCTCGGTTGGCAGTATTAGGTTAAGTATGGTACTGGTGTGTGGATCATGTGATATGTATCATAGTTATGTACGCGTCAGCCTTATAGGTGTTTTTTTTTTTTTTTAGTAAGTTTAGTTCCTTACGATATTGCACCAAGTTTTGTTTGCGGGCCAAATAAAATCATTCGACATTTTGAGATTCGGGATTTAAGTATTTTGCTATTTTCTGTTTTTTGCTCTTTATGTGTCGCTTATTAGGTATTCGCTCAAACGTATTTTCGACTTGCTAATATAGACCCCTGTTGGGGTTGTAGTTTGAACTTACCAAACTCTTATAATCCTTAAAGGTTAATTTGTTTAGATCTTCTGTTACTAAGTGGGATTCCTATACAAATGCAAAATCTGTTTTATGTAGAAACTGTTATGGACAATTTAAAAAGTCTATGTTTGAAAATAAAACTGTGTATTATAATAACCTTTTGCATGGATAAACTATATCCAGGGTTGCTATATGTCTCACAGAAGCCACAAATTAACCCACTGATAACATCTATTGGGAATTCCTAGCTACTGCAGGTTAACAGCAAGCACTGTATGTACATTAAAAACATACAAAGGAAGAATTCAATTTAATATACTATGTATGCATGAACTAAGAACATGAAGCTGTATACAATTTCTTAAAAATTCTCCTGTAGAACACATCACTCTGAATGTCTCAACAAGCTTAACTGATTAGAGCTCCCACTCATACTTCAAACCAATTAACTTTCACTAGCCCATAAAATATTACACCACTCAGATAAAATCCCAGCTCTACAACACCTACTTCACCCTTAAACCACCACAAGAACCTTAAGATCTAGCACCCAATATCACCTTCAGGTCACCAAATTTAATAATGAGGCAGAAAATGCCATCTATAGCCCCCGTATCTCTAAACTCTGGAACTCCATTCCTGCCCACTTAACATTCAACAACTCCAACACTCAATTTAGGATACTCCTTAAAATTCACTTTAGGAGCAACAGGCTATGCTCCTGTCTCACCCCTGGATAATACTCTAGAATATTGATAATCTCACATCTTGTTTAGTAACTACTGAAATGAACTCTATATATTTTTGTCATATTTAGGAATGTGATATGTACTGTCTTACCTGTTGTTCTCAATAATCATTCAGAGTGTGTATTAAATGCTATACTTTAGTTCACAATGTTAGTCTGCCTGAATGTATGTCACATGTAATGCCTGAAAATGTTAATGTATTAGTTGAAGCTTTTCTCCCCGGGCCTTCACTGAACATGGACCTGTATCCAGTTAACAAATGTAAAATAAATAAATAAAATTTTTATCTAAACAAACTAACTAAGATAAATTGATTAATCCTAATAATTATTTGTTGCTATGAGTGAATACAGGACTGTAATGTCATTAAAGTAGACAGGAGAAAAGATGCATTTAAAACTGTCACTGTCAGAAACATATTTGTAATTCTTATTTAAATATAAGTGTAATTCAGATTAAATAAATCACTATTTACAGTAAACCATATGCTTGTAAGACTTTTTAGATAAAAGTAATTGCTAAATGAATGAAAACACAGATCAAATGATTATTCTTGAATCTAATTGGCTGTTAGAGTTCAGTGAAGAGAAACAGATTCAGAGGTCACACCTTAAGACACCACTGATTGTTTCTCATGAGTCTGGGAGTTAACTGAAGCCTTTAGAAGCTTGAGCTTGTCACAAAAGTTGTCAAAATTCCATCAAAAAAGTAAGTAGGCGGAAAATTTCTAGTGAAGTGAAGCTTTTAAGCATAACTTGTAAAATGAAGAATATTTAAAACTAAAGCCTCCAAATTACCAACCATACACACCTATAAGATATAGCACCTAAATGGAGCACATTGCAGAAGTTCAGTTAAGTAGTAAAAGTATATATAATAATAAAATGTCACCACTTTCTTTTTAATCACTTAACAATAACACAGTAAGCATTTCTCTCTCCTGCAGTAATTAATTACTATGACACTGGGACTAAAACAGAAAGGGAAGGCACATATATGAAGAAATAAGTATAAGATATAAAAGAAATATATATAAATATATGAAATGTGCAATTGGTTTTATACCGTTTCACTAGTGCTGTGCCATGTATATAATGAGATAAAAGTATAAAATAGTAGTTTGCAGTTGGTTAAGATTTTGATTTACTTGAATTTTGAGTAATATATATTATTTCTAAAGTTGGCATTCTTGTGGGAAAGACAATAGGAGAGAAAATAAAGTTGCATTACCTTCTGTGTATGAGTCCACATTATGTAGAAGGGAGAAAACAAAAATTTGCATGAAATGTGAAGTTATGTATAATCATTTGTTCCTGGGTTTCTTTTTTTTTTCCTTAATAGTCCACTCATTTTTTGAAGCTTGTCTTTTTAAGTTCATTAAAGAATCCATGGGTTCAGGTTGACTTAAAAGGTTCTTTTTTTTTGGACAAATGTGGATGCTTCTTTGAGAGAGTCAAAACTTTTCTTTACTTCTGGCAGGGATAGTCTTATTATTGCTGGGAATATGAGTTGTGCTTTGATTCCTTCCTTTTTTAATAATTTTATTAGAGGGACACATGCTCTTCTTTTGGACATTACAAGGGGTGAAAAGTCATTGTGAAACCTGATAGTTTGGTCATCAATTATTAATGGAGCAATGGACCAGGCAGTTCTTAAAACAAGGTCTTTCTCTTGAGTGGAGATAAATCTTACAATAATAGATCTTGGACAGCTGATTTTACTGGATACAGAAGTTGTAGTTAAAGATCTGTGTTCCCTTTGTATCTCAAAGGTTAGTGCTTCAGGTAGGTTTAGGATTTTAGGAATACAAGAAGTCAGGAAATGAATCATATTGTCCCCCTCCATCTGCTCCAGGATGCCATAGATTCTTAAGTTGTTTCTCCTGGTTCTATTCTCAATGTTGTCTATCGTTTCAATGAGTCTGGTGTTTTCTTGAAGAAGAAAGAATATGTTTTTCTCTCTTTCTGCTAACCTGTAGTCAATATCTGTTACAGAATCTTCCAAAACAGCAATCTGGGCAGTTTGATCTTTAAGAACTTCATTTAATAAGGTTATTTGTCTGGTAGTATCTTCTTTTATATTGTACACTTTTAAGTTTAATTTGTTTATTTTACCCACCAAGTCTTGAACTGTAATAAGGATTGCCCGTATTTCTTTCTTCATTGGAGTTTCTTGCTGAGAAAATTTGGAGCTGCTCATCTTCCTTTGTGAATGTGGTTTCAATGTCTCTTCTATTTGAAAGTTTGACAGGAAAACATGAACATTTTAGCTTAAAAATTACATGAACTCGTAGCTTACAACTTATAGAATCTAATTTTAATAGTTTCAGGTCTTTGTTGGGTGAAATTAAATAAAAAAATCTTGTCAGGAAAAAATGAAGATTGCATAGCTCAAGAACTCTGCTGTTTTCAGCTTGCCATCCAAGCCATGCCCCCTTTTGTATTATTTCTGAAGATTGTGAAACTATTGTTCTAAAATGTTTTTTATAATACATTGTAACTGTTCTCCCCAGGCCTCCACTGAAAATAGGCACCTACCCAGTCAGATTTTCCTGGTAATCAAATGTCAATAAATAAATACAGAAAAGATCAAAGAGAACAAATGATGGTGGTTCAGGCACCTGTGCAGGAAAGCAGATGGGAATCCGGTGAAGCAGATTTGGGACAGACAGGAAGAAGGCAAGAGAAAAAAGGGCATCCAGCAAAGAAATGGATGTATTGTTTGAGAGAAGACTTTTGACAGTCAAGCATGACTGTTAAAGAAGGTAGGAGAGCGGCACTGAATCGAGAGAGATGGTTATAATTGATGCAATACCCCAACCCTATGTAGAAAATGGGAAGTAGGAGTTTGATGATGACAATAAATAAATACTCACACACACACACACACACACACACACACACACACACACACACACACACACACACACACACACACACACACACTGCCAAAACCCAGTAACAGTTTCACATTTTTTAATGTACACCATTTTTTTATTATTAAAAAGACAGAAAAAATATTTTAATCCCACAACACACACCAGAGTTTTCTTCCTATCATTAGGAAGAAGTAAAATTGTTTTTGTGTCTTTTTAATAATAAAAGTAAATGGTGTATGTTAAAGAACTGAACTTCTAACACTTAACAACAAGTTTAAGTTTAAATTTAAAAATTTAAATTTAAATTTAAGTTTAAGTTTAAGTTTAAGTTTAAGTGTTTAGTAACACTTGGTTACTAGTTTCTGGCAGTGCAATTTTCCTGTGTGATTATGATCCAATGACCAAAAAGACCTCTGTGTCGACAAGCCTATCAAATCTGCTGGACATGGTCTGTACTCATGCCATGTTGCTAAGGCCTGGAACTCCTTACCTGTACCCATCTGGTCAATTCTCTCCCCTCCAGTCCTTCAAAACCATTCTGAAACACTTCCAAGCAAAAATCTGCCTTTGTTCTAGCTCAACCCAAGGATAAACTATATCTCTAAATGTGGACAAGTACTTAGCCATACCTTACATCTACTTACTCCCCTTCATCACACACTTCTTTACTTCAATAAATGTCTCTCCCCTAATTCTCAGTGTAAATATACCATACACCTCTTTTTCACTCTCACTTCATATTGCAATTCCTGTTTGTATTGTACTACCTTACCTTTAAGTTGTATCTATCCTCAACTAATATTTTCACATTAGGTCTAATTTGGTATAATTATTTAAACTGCAGCTGGTTTTGTATTATTTTTGTATTATATTTGAAGACTCTAAAATCATTGTTTTCAAAATGTTTTTGTAATACTTCAGAACTTTTCTTTCTAGGCGCTCCCACTGAAAATGGGCAACTACCAAGTCAGATTTTCCCAGTAATCAAATGTCAATAAATATATAAATACACACACACACACACACACACACACACACACACACACACACACACACACACACACACACAAACACTCATGCACATACATACATACACACACACACACACACACACACACACACACACACACACACACAGGCATGCACATGCATGCATGCATGCACATATGCACACTCAAGGCATTCCAGGGGTAAAATAATTAGTTAGGAGGTAGAGTATACAAAGCCCACCAAAAAAGGAGGGTTCAGTGGGCAAATTCACCTACATTAAATGGCTATCAGAATTTAACTGTTGCACCACTGTACTCAGATGTGTGGGTTTTGTAGTTTTGAACTCAGCGAGTGAACTTCTCAATCTTAGTTGAAACCATTTTTGTAATTAAAGCACTATAACATCTATTTAATATATTTATGCACACATTCATTTGGTAAAACTGATAATGATGAAGACTTGAAAAGTTATTCTGGAAAAAATATAAATAGCTTATTTAGTTACAGATAAAAAGATAGCAGTTGGGGGGAACTGGTTAGAAAAATGACAGTCAACAGAAATAATTTTTCTATGTTTGTCGTTACAACTTGAAAATTCCATTCATCAGTAAAATATCATAGCTGGTTAAATTTGCATCAAGTTACTTGTTTCCACACAATGATATTCCCATTACTCTTTTAAATATTTACTACCCTGCACTTCAGGAGGTATACAATCCCTTCTTAAAATAGTAAACTTTGGTTTCTTTCCTAAAAATAAGATAGTGCAACAGAGCTTTACAACAATGAGAGAAATGTATTAAATTCATTACTTCTAATCTTCTTAGTTGTTAAAATACCCATGGAAGATTAAAATAACAGAGAGAATGTTGTTGTTGTGTCTTTTGGCTTTTCCCGGTTAGGGGTCGCCACAGCAGAACTCCGGTCCACTAATGATTGGCAGTAGATTTTTATGTGCCGAGTTGCCGGCCCTGATGCACAACCTTCAACGAAAGTACGCCCATGATTTTGGTATATTCTTTAGCTGGGGGCAGAATTTAGACTGTATACGTTTCCCTCTGAATACTGCCTTTTAATGGCCTTGCCTTTTTTTCATATTAATTGTATATATGTGAACCTAGCACACTACAGTAGTGCCCTCTATAAAATGCATTCTTTACAAATGCTGCTGCAGGGTTGTTTGTACATACATGCTTGTTATCCAGCTCCAACTACACAAACTTTGTTAGAAAAAAAGGTCTGAGTGACTTGTCCTGGCTTTAACATAGATGTAGGTTCATAAACTCTGCAACACCCCTAAATGCATATGAATTATTGAGCTTGCAACATAGCTGCGATCTTCAAAGGACAAATTTTGATTTTAAGATGGATCCCTTTTATATTATATGTACTGAATATTACTGACTAGTACTCTGGTATGCATGCTATTGTACTGAATTTGATTTACAAGTTCTATTTTTCTGCAATAGAAACTGTCATTCTGTTACTTCAGATATTATGTTGTTTACAGTTCAGGTTATAAACAAAAAGGGACTTTTGGCCTCGAGCAAAGTATCCTGTACTGAAATGAAAAAATGTATGTTTTCACCACTAGAACAAGTGTGACTGATAACTGATAAAATAATGAAAATTCTGTGTTCAGTAAGGCTGCATATGTAGATACTCAAACAAAAAATGGCAAAAAAAACATTGTAGGGTTTTTCATTGTCTTATCTAAGATCCTAATTCCTCTGTAATCATCAGTCTCAACTGCCCAGATTTTCGCAGGCTGTCCATATTTTTGCCTCATGTTTTTGGTCTGTTCCTCATAAAATTTGTGATTTTCTGGCAAATCAGTGAGGACTAAATTCACTAAATGATGACAGACATTTAAGTTTCAGACTTCATATCCTTCAGAAAAATGCATACTAGTGCAAAACATTTTATTCTAGCAACTTTCTAAGTTTATATTTACAGTATTTAAAATCTTAGTCCCTATTTTGGGCCTTTAGAATCATATAATGAAACTTACACCAAGACCAGTCCATGAGGCTTCACAATAAAACCACTGCAGGATTTATGGAATACACAGTGAGGGTATTATGCCTAATAGAATCCACTTTGTCTGCAAATGATTGACCAGCTGATCGACATTAATGTGATAATCCCACTGGGCTCCAAGAGCTGTTCAGCTGAAGGGCTGAACTGATTGTTTTGATGTGACACTCCAGGCAAATAAAGTTACTTCTTACAGGTGATCTCTGATTGGTACCCAGAATAGTGTAGGTGCATTGACAATTTGTCTTTCAAAAAGTAAGAACATCACTACTTAGATGTCACTGTTGGACTGCCGGTCCTAATGGTGCAGAAATTATGATTGTACCATAGTTCAGGCACATCTGTAAAGGCAGGATGGACATCAACAGGGGCAAATTAATTAAGTGCTGCTGCCACATAGATACAGTATGTGGCAGTAAGTGAATCAGGATCAAAGACTTTGATTTTCTTTTTTTCTAGGGGAAATACAACAAATTATCATTTCTGAAATGCTAAAGCAGAGGAAAAAGCACAATAGTTTCACAGAATTTGTCATTTTGGGCCAGAGCACTCATTCACCATTACCTCTGTTTTTTTCCTTTTATGTACTGTTTATAAAACTATGAGTCTGCCTTACTTAGTGTTCTGTACTTACAATCTTTTTAATTTTGTTTATGCAGGCATTTATTTTTTATTTTGTTTTGAAACTGTGGTACAAATAAGTGCAAAATCACCATATTATATAATGTAACATTTTAGTGCACACCTTTAATTTCAGATTGCAGGAGTTAAATCATATCGTGTAAGGAATCAGATTATATTGTTTAATGCATGATAATGTTAGAATGTCTACAGTGAATACAAAACCAAATCACAACACACTACTACAATTAAAATGGTGACTGCACTGTTGTAATGGTAGTGTAGCCATACTGGTAAATAATTTTCCACAAGCCAGAAATGAATGAGTTGATTCCCTTAGCTGTACAAAGAAAACCAAACAATAGCAATGAGTTATTTTATCCAAATACATGAATTGCTTCAGATGTCCTATTGCCAAAAAATATGCAATAAAGTTTTCCATGGGGACAACCCCCCAACACGCAACACCTTGCAACCCCTATTTGCAATATTATCAACTAAGATATTTATGTTTATTTATCTTTACTTATGTCTGTTTAACATTGCAATGCATTGATCACAATGGACCAGTTTAACAAAGAAACCAAGTGAATACACACCCAAGAGAAACAAGGAATGCACTCCAGTGCACAGTGCAGTTAAAAAATCTGCTAAGGTAAGTGATCTTTTAAAAGAAACTGACCATAATACCTGCATATTCTGATGAATTACAATACATTTTCAGAACTGATGGTGTGAACAAACTGCTCACTTTTCTTTATTCCAACATGCAAGCATCATTTTTAATTCTAACTTGCCAGACAAAAATGGTACTTCCTTTGCCACAACTAAGTAATTTGCTCCAAAGGACTCATGCCCACTCTTAAAAGTATATAATATTCATAAATTATGTTATCTGAGTGCATCCCAACCTTCTCTCTTAACCTAACATCATCCTCTTTCCTTAACCAACTCCTCCTCATCTCAAACATCAGAAAACTCATATCACCAAAAACTACCAAAATCGCAAGATACAAAAAAGGTCTCTGACATCAAAGTATTTCCACTCTATCATGAATCTATTCTACAGTATGTATATTTACCACATGATTCCTCCTACTGTGATGACAAAAGAACCATAATTACTCCTAGGCTTTATCACCACATTTACTTAACAATTATTCTATTATTCAGATGTTCAAAAAAATAGGCCCTAAATATTAATCACGCTTTACCTAACACATAGTCAATAACCTAAATTGCTTTCCTGCAACTCAGATTTTATAGACCGTTGCATTTCCTATACAAATACAGGCAACCCATGATCCTTAATAATAGTATCTCTATTTCAAAAGAAACTAAATTAAAAAAAATGGCCCTCCCATCTCCAGCTTTGATATAAACCATTTGCGCATTCAATAATTCACTATTATCATAGAGATAAACTATTCACTTTAATAATCTAAAATTTTTGGCTCTTTTTAACTCATAATTCTATCAAATCATGCAGTCAAATACAGGATGAAAAAAATACTTAGGTACATCACCTCACTAGAATGTACTGGACAAAGCAGTTAAAAATGCAATTGTTCCTTATATGATGCCTTATGACATTTAATATGAGTAACTGTTCTAAAATAAAGAAAAATAAAAAAAATATTTAAAAATAACATACAATGTCTGATGAGCAGTGACAGTAGACCATGCATGACACAGCACAGCCCACAGATATCACTGCATGTATCAATTATACTCTATGCATTTTTACAAGAAAGGAAACACTAACCTGAATGTCATGGTCCATAGTTATGCAATAAAGACCACATCTTTACCTGTGCAGCTGTATGTTGTGCATTAGCTGCTGCATGGGATCTCTTACTACTGCTACTGGCTGGTCATCAGTAATTGTAGAAGGACTGGAACAGGGAGGTGCAGTGACAGCAAAGATCACTTCACCACCAGACCTACAAATGATCGTGTTGCAGTAGCTGGGTCATGCTGAAGGACACATCATGCCGTTCATGTGACAATGCATGCAGCATTCTGCATATATGGTGCCATGTTACAAAGATGCCAAAGAGGGCATTATGGAACAGTATCCCTTCTTTGAGTGCCAATTTTCAGACTTAATGTTTGACTAATTTTAGATAAATGCTTTCTATTATAGCTGGACATTGCAACTGTTTTTGAAAATATTGCCACACCAGTCACACCCTACTGTGTCTAAAAGGAAGGACATTGGCCTTTTGAAGATGCAGAGTGTTTGGAGTTCCCTAAAGGTGTAGCGGGATTATAGTCATTTGCCAAAGGAAAGTCAGGGTTAATTATTCAGGGAAGAGGGAGTTGACTGAAGACGTCCTCCCCTAATAGGGCCCTTATATAAATGCTATAGTAGTTATATATGCTTAGTGGGCAGGTGGGTACCCTTATCCTTTCATTACTGAGTAGTTCTGAGTGCTGTTAAGGCACAAGAGTGGAGAGATGAATTATTGTTGAACTTGACTGGGCCTGCCACATCACTGGCTTACAAAGTTGTTGTGTGGGAGTGGACCAGAGGCAATATGAGAGTCTGCCAATTTTACCATTTTATTACCAGTACAGCACTAACAGGATTATAGGAATAAGAATGTAAAATGTATTTTAAATCAGAAATGGGGGTTGCCATATATCCCGGAGATATTCCAAATTCTTAACTTATGGTTATAAAATATTACTCACAGAAGCAATGGCTTTTGTGTCCAGCCCAATTTTGAAGCAATTAGACCACTGTTTCAATATTGCTATAAAGCCAGCATCCACAAGAATCTCACTATTGTCCAGCATTTCATCCATCTTATCTACACAATGGGCTAGATGTAAGTGACAAATTGTAAATTCTAAGCACTTCAGAAGGCCATGAAGAACCACACTCCAAAGATGCCCGAAAATATGTATATATAACTTTTATTTTCACATAAACGCTCAGGTAAATACATTTTCGTCCATAAACTTCATCAGATGAATTAACACAGAAACACAGAAAAAAACAGCCCACTTATACCAGTGATGAGTTTTTGAATTCACCAATTGACAGTCATCATCAATTAAAGTCATGAATATTCATGAAACTCTGTCATCATATACTCAAAACAGTATGGCTAAAAACCACTTCTAACACAGTCGATAACATCAACACAGAATTGTGTCTAACATCTAAAATCCTTAGTAAAATGACTACATTTGAATTTAAATGCAATTAAAAAACTGTTGGAAAAATACTAGTAAATAAACTAGTAAAAAACAAATATGTTGTAAAATACAGTTTGAAAAAAAACAGTTTAAAAAAGGCTCATCGCTGGTATAAGTGTGCTGTTTTTTTCTGTGTTTCTGTGTTAATTCATCTGATGAAGTCTGTGGATGAAAACATATTTTGTTATGGTTTAATTGTTGAAGGCTGCTTCCCTAATCTCTTACTGGTTTTTGACAAATTGTAAAACTTATTTAAAGGTATGCCCTAAAATGTTAACTTTTCTGTGGCAAAGTGTATCTTTTTCTTTCACTATATGGTACTAAAACCTTGTCCTTTTTAATACTGTAGTTGATCATACCATGTATTAATAAATGAATGCTGATTTTTAAATAATTTGTTTCTTAAATGGTGAAAGACAGGTATATACCATTTAAGTTTTGGAAATGCCTGTGAGCGTTGAGGTTTTGATACTGAAAGTATGCAATATGCTAAGAGTGTGCATGTGTGCGCACGTGTGTGTGTGTGTGTGTGTGTGTGTGTGTGTGTGTGTGTGTGTGTGTGTGTGTGTGTGTGTGTGTGTG
Source organism: Protopterus annectens (assembly GCF_019279795.1). Classification (NCBI taxonomy): domain Eukaryota; kingdom Metazoa; phylum Chordata; order Ceratodontiformes; family Protopteridae; genus Protopterus; species Protopterus annectens. Next base: position 1,186,534,783 of record NC_056745.1, read on the forward strand.
TGTGTGTGTGTGTGTGTGTGTGTGTGTGTGTGTGTGTGTGAAAGCCCACCTACAGGTCACTGAAGCAATGATGGTTAAGTGGCTTTACACTGTAAATTGAATGCTGAAGGGAATTTCACCTTAATGTGTTATATATTATAAGACTGTGGAGCTCTTTCTGAGGGTTATTTCCCTCTTCTCCATTATGGTGTGGCAGTGGAGTTTGTATACATAATTTAGGGGGTGGGTAGAGACCCCCAAATGGGAGAGGGAAGTGGAGGCAGGTGTTCCCCTAGCACATTTTTTTGGTGTTTTGTGACTCACTATTTTCTGTTTTCAGTTTTTGGAAAATGATGAGTGAAAAAGATGTTTCATAGGTAAACCGTTTATGGCATAATGGTTAAGGTCTTCACCTCATAAACTCAAGGTATATCGTTTTATTCTGACTTTGTGTTATTGGCTAGGCTAAAACTGGCACTTCAGGGCATTTTCCCAGACTAATATGTAACTATTTCAGTGGAAGTGTAGCCATTCCAACATGTGTGGAGGAGTGTAGTAGACTTCCTTTAGATGGGATCTGGGAAGGCTGAGGAAAGGTGTGCTGAGCCAGGCATTACTTTACACCTAGCTTGAAAGGGAATAAGAAAGTTAGCAGATAGGACTTAATGCCCACATAGGCAAAATGAGTAATTTTGCTGGGAAGTGGTTTATAAACTTACAATGTAATTTTGTAATGAGGAAAGTGCTAGATGGACAACTGTTTCTTTAGCTGCATTCCTCCTGGTCTACAAACCAACTGCTGTTGGCTTTTAGGTACATTTCTCACTGATACTATGATCAATTGTACTACGTATGCCAGTAACCATGCCTCTAAACTGCCCAACTTTTGCAAAATAACTCAGATTTGCCTCATACTGTTGCTCTGCCCCAAGTAAAAGTTAACTTTTCTGGTAAATCACTTACAAGTTTTGTCGGTTAATAATGTCAGGCAGTAGAGCTTTATGGTTCCAAAACCACATAAGTGGCTATTTATTAACTAGAAAACACAAAAAAGGAGACCAAGAGAAAGATATGCTCCCTTCTCACTAGTGTCTCTTGCACTGCACTGTTGTGTTGTGCAAACATACAGACATAGACAAGCTTGCTCAGTACATCAGTTTGCAGAGCAAGCAGGACACTAAAGTGCCATTATACAATGACATTATTTAAGAAAGGTAGACAGTTTCTTTCTTAAATAATCCCATTCTATAATAGCAATAATCCACGCGTGGGTGTGGGTATCATGGGATTTACCCATGATTCGCTTTGTTTAATTACTTGGGCTTCACCCTCATGATCAAACCACACCAACCGTGGATAAAACCTGTGATACTCACATCCAGTCATGTGTATGCTGTTAAGAATAAAAAGATTTGAGAACTGCTCTAGGTAGACATTCATTAGTGTATCAGAACTTTAGGAAGTTTCAAGTTCTTTGTCTTTGACCAAGTGGTGTTAAATTACAGAGGAGGAAACTTTGAAGACCTTTAGACAAAAATGAAATACAATGGCAATTAAGAATAAATGCAGGTAACAACCCAGGATTAAATGACACCAGTATCAAAGGAGCTTTGAAATTTAGGCCGCTTAAGTAGGGCATTTGAAAGACAGGCTGACTAAACTTGTGGATTGCTTGGTAGCTATAACAACATGTCATTATTTATGTAGTCATTGCATTGCGCTCGTTTTAACATTCTGATGAAGTCTCTGTACGTTGAAAGACAACAAAGCACTAAACAAAAGGACTTTAATTTTATTTGTTTGATTCAAAATAGTGTCTGCACGGGCTTTTTTTAGTGTCCTGTTGTTAATATAATTTCTCAATCTGCAGAAATGTACTATATATGCTTTGCAAATATTCTGTTATTCTATGTTATACTGATATTATAATAATATCATGTCTACTGGTACTGGTAACCTAATAAACAACATTTAAATACTAAATATAATAAAAGAGAAGAGATGATAGCGTCTTAAAAAATAAAATAACTAGTTAATGCAATCAAGCATGGAGATGAAATAATATCTGGGAAAATAAAGATGTCAGGAAAAGCACATCAGATTTGTGAAAAAACAAAGAAGACTGCAGCCAGATGAACAAGTCTGGGATAATTTAGAATCCCAAGCAAAATTATTAAAAAGGGTAGAACAACTGGATAAGTCATAGTCGACAGGCGTAATGAATTCTGATATTAGCTCACAGGAATCAGATCACAGAAGGCAAAGGTGACTGGGACAGCCTTAAAATGTCCCTTTGTTGTCCGCAGTCTTCCAACAATGTTATTTACATTGCAGACCAGCTGTAAGGATTCATTTGGCATGCCACAGATAAACAGGGCATCTGCACTAGAGCTAATATACTATGAAGCCACATAAAATCAGGAAAGACATAAAAATATTCAAGATAATGGTAGTTCAGTTTCCATGAGGCAAAAAAAGTAAGACCATTTGTGGAAGATTGAGAAACAGCAAGCCAGCATGCCTTTATTCCAAGAGAGATGTCAACAATGCAAATAACAGATCTGCATGCAACCATAATGAATGACAGAGATAAAAAAAACAAACAACAGTGAAATGGCAGTAGGAAAATATGGAGAATGCAATCTATACTGATTAGAAAGCTTTATAGTGTCCAAAATAAATGAGGTAGTTTTAATTCAATCTACTTGGTAAAGTCTCATCTGGAGTACAGTATTAGCCACAAGGTAGAATATTCCATCCTCCATTCATCACTGATTTAGGAATGTGGATGCAAAGGCTGAGGCATAAGGTTATGTGTTTTTTATTACAGAAAACTATAAATGCATTTGTGGGAAGCTGCTGGATTTACACTAACAAAAATTATCTGTAAAATATTGCTGAACAAATGAGCAAGTGGTTGAGGCTTTGTGATGGAGCAGATGATGGTAATACCAATGTATTGCTACTGATGAGTATATGGACAGGACATTAGAAATACCACAGAAATACACCATAAATGGAATATTCGGGTGCAGAATAATACGCAAGCAATAATGCCTGACAGAGTGGGCATTTTTGGTGCTCATTTTTGGAGAAAATAGACCCCTCCTGGAACCCCTACTCCTGAAAGGTCCATTATTACCCTAATAATGTTCACCCTGGAGGATATTGGGACATTGCAGTTAGATAATGCACTACCTGTTAATTTGGTTTGTACTTACTTTATTATTCATATATATCTATATCTATATATCTATATAGCTATATATTTATATATATATATATATATATATATATATATATATTATATATATCTATATATATATATATATATATATATATATATATATATATATATATATATATATATATATATATATATATACATATATGTATATATATATATATATATATATATATATATATATATATATATATATATAAAAATGATTCTACTTCTGAATCTTGAAATTCTGAAATATCGAATTTCAGTATTTCAGTATCTCGATATGAGAATACTGAAAGTGCAGTTGTTTGAAACTGCATAATGACAAATCTGAGGTTGCTGAATCTGAAGTAGTTGTGGTGTGATCTGTTCTGCGCAGTATGCTGTCCCTTTAAGGTTTAGTGGTTTCTGGGTTGTAAAGATGGCAGCTGATGTGTGGTTATGTTCGGAGATTCAGGTAGGTTTATAGTGTGTAAGAGTTTTGATTAGAAATGCATTTTGTTTTATTTTTTTGGAAAGTTCTAGGAGTAGCTTGGGGTAGGTAGGTGAGAATGTGTGTGTGTGTGTGTGTGTGTGTGTGTGTGTGTGTGTGTGTGTGTGTGTGTGTGTGTGTGTGTGTGTGTGTGTAAGTATTGAAAGTGGTGATTTTTGTACATGTGTAGTGTGTGTGTTTCTCGTGGATATGACTGTGTGCAATAGAAGTGTAGGGTGCATAATAGTAAGCTTGTTGTTTTTTTCATGGTCTTGTGACCTTGGAGTTGGTATATGTAAGTAGCAGGGGTGTGGGGGGTGCAGGGGGGCTTGCCACCCTGCTTAAACATATAGTAGTGTTAAGTGTTTTGACTGTATTTTTGTGTTTTAAGTAGGGGGAGGGTTGGGTCTTTAGTTTTGGTGCATTATTTTCAATATTTTGAACTTTGGTGTTGTGATTTTTCTTTGTTATGACAGTTCGTGATTGGGGTCTCGAGATATTGAAATTTGGTGTTTCAATATTTTGAGATTTGAAAGTAGAACTATATATATATATATATATATATATATATATATATATATATATATATATTTGTGATGTAAAATATTTGCAATAGGATATGTAATGTATGCAGAAATAGACACCACAAACAGAATGAGTTGCATACATGCACACGCTAACACGTGCAGAGGCAGAGGGACAGCCTGTTACACATATACAAAAATTCTGAAGCACACCCACATACACATATGCACGAATGCAGAAGCACAGACACACACACCACACACACACACACACACACACACACACACACACACACACACACACACCTAGAAATTGCAGCTAATTTCAGGACTATTTACACCTCACATCTCACTATGACCAACTGCATGGAAAAATACTCACATTTGAAAGCACTGCATCTCCACCCAAACACACCTCTCAGCTGCTCCTGATTTGCAAAATGTCTCTGATTTTGCCCTATATTTCTGTTCTTTCCCTTGAGAAATGTTTAATTTCCTGATAAATGTTTGAGGATTGCAGTCAGTTAATAAATTCTGACTTTTAAAGTTTCACATTTATTATTGTTCAGAAAAAAAACTTTTATGCAAACCTACTTGCTTTGTCAATGTTGTACATGATTAAAGGTACTAGTTAAAAGTTGTCCCCAAATTTGGGTCTTTGTATTCCTGTTATTGCCTTTCTCCAGAATTCTTCAGCAAGGAAATTGAGAAATACATGCAGTCCTACTGTCTCTTCCTATCTATCTCATTCACTTTCCCTCCCTCACAAACATACACAGACACATCCAAACACACGCACACGCACCTGCATTTCTTTTGCCTTTCTGCAAATGAGAGAGTAAAATGTAAGTTCTTGTAACTACTGCTGCAGTTGCTTTTCTGACAACACATTTCTCTAATGTTCCTTGTATTTATTTATTTATTTTTTATGTTCATTATTCTGACATATTTAGTAAGTGTAAAAAAGATGGATGCTTTTTATTTTTTTTCTTCTCAGAACTTGCTTCAAGTGGCTAAATATATTAACATGAAGCTGCAGACTAGATATCAGCCTGCCCTCTTACATTAATACCAGTCGGAGAAAGTTTGTTCTCCAATAAATTATCATCTATGGGTCCCATCTATTTTCTAAAGCCCTGTAAATACCTGATCTCGCTTTTAACAGTCTACAGCTTAGAATTTATTTGATAAAATACTGATTTTAAGAAATATGAATGATGATCACAGCGGGCTCTTTAATTGCTATCTACTATGAAAGGGGCAATATGTTACATCTAGGGCTAGGGTGAAAATGGACAAAGTAAACCTCAGTTAAATCTATAAGCAGAAAAAAGAGGGGATATAATCATGAGCTTTGCTTCTTGCATATGTACATATTTACGTATACCTGAAACACTGATGTATAGTAAATCCACAGGAATAAGGATGATATTTTAGCACAGACATCTGGTATAGGAAGGGTGAAGTTTATGTTAGGTCTTCTTACAAGCAGAAGAGAAGGTAAAACAAGTTAAATGTTGCAGAAGCAGGCAACTCGTGTATTAAGACCAAGCTGGCAAAAATCTACAGCAGGAACTGTCAAGGGAGTAATTGATCATTATGTGGGTGCTTGAATGACATTTTCTAACTGCACTGCTAAACAGTTGTAAGATATTAGCTTTACTGGGGTTATAATAGTTCATTTTCTCATGGAGAAGTTCTGATAATATCTGAAAAGTAGGGCAGAATGAAATACTGAAATATACGTATAGCAGAAAATGTAGACTACCTTAAATATAGAATTCTATTAACAAACAGTCAAATGCTGAAACTGTACAAACAAAATAAAATATATATACACCAGTATTATGAAACCCAAAAATACTGTGGCACTCTCTGACGTTTTGACCAAGTCAAGGAAATTTAGGAGGACAAAAGATAACAAAGCATGCTTGGAAAGTAAATATGTTGGCTAGAGCAAAGTTAATAATGCATAGCTTTACAATTGCATGGATGAGACCTAGCTAGGAATGACCTGTGTGTAAGGTGAGAACCTGAGCAACAGAATTTCAACTTGTGAAACCATTTTTCTAAATGACTTTTTGTGAAACAAATCAGCATCCATCTTTGAAAATGGAAAAAATCCAACTCTGGCTTTATCGCCTGTCATAGACAGTGATTAGCTTGTGTGTCCTACAAAGAGTATCCACTGTAATGTAGGCATTTGCTTTGCTATCGTACTGTGTACAGAAGGAGCACAAGAGGGCCAGGTAAAGTACTGTTCACGCATTCTTACTAGCTGTATCTTACGGTACATGTCAATACAATCTGCATATTTTAGAATAGCATATTTTGTGTGGCACTCAGCACGGCTCACAAGCCAGACTAGGGACAGGCACACAAGCATGTTAAAGTAGAACAGATTTTGCTGTCAGCTATTCTGATGACAAACACTCAGTAAAATCAGATCCCTCTTACCACCGCTGGAGTGGGGAAATACCACCTTCCACCAAGATGCACCAACAGCAGAGTTAATTAGTCATTTCAAACTACTGGGTACACAGGGCTGACCCCTGCATAGGTGCTATGGGGCCCAGCATCCATGTAAAAGAATCATTTGATTTTTTTTCTGTAAATGCCATTTTGTGGGTAGTTGTTTATGTATATGAAATGGCATTTCCTTTTTCATTCTAACTTGACCCACTTGATCAATGTTTCTGTCAGAACCATGGTGACTGACTCCCTCAGTATCATAGCTTTTCACTTCTCCAAGGCATACGAGTCTAAGTTCCTGATGATGATGATGATGATGATGATGATGATGATGATGATGATCACTCCTTATTCATAAGGACGAAAATCCCTTAAGCTTAATGAATATGTCTGTTCATGGTTATGGAACTTTTTTGCCATCTTCATTTTATACAATATGGCATTTGCTTATCAAGCTCTGGTCTTATCTGTGCAGGTGAGCTACTAGGCTCCACATGGTCTTACTGTTATTTATCTTTTTTTTAAACAATCTATGTAATAATGTGAAATGAATATGTAGCCCCATCTGCCATGCTGATGATGTTATCTTAAGTCATGCAGAATCACACGAAGGAAGTAGCATTAATAAAACAAAGTTTTTGAAAGAAAAAAAGTATGCCCTTGGCACCTTAGTTGCATATCCTTACAGCAGTTCACTCATCAGTAGCAGCCATAACTATTTTATGCTGAACACGACAACCGGATGGATACCATCCACATCAATAGAGCCAAATGGCTTTAAGGTAATGTAAGGAAAACAGTAGCTACTTTTGTGTCCCTGCCATTTACGAAGCACTGCTTAAGAAGCATATATTTCCTTTCAATACAGCATGCTGTCATCTCTGTTATACATTGCTGCTTTTAGTCTGTAACGCAAAGCTCTTTCTTTTACATAAAGCTGTGCTTCAATCACCAGTCCCTGGGGTATACTTTTTTTATTTCAAACCACAATGCTAAAATGACATTATCTTTTTATTTAGCATTACCAAAGTACAGTTTTTGGATTTTCCATATAAGGAACATGAAAGCCATTTCATTTTTGCTACCATGTGTCAAAACAGCTAAATATAAAATTATTCCTGATTTTCAATCTTAGGTACTTTTTGACTCCTCTGACCACTATATGCAGCTATTTTGAGCCTAATGTATTGCAATAGCTCATGATCTGAGATATTTTTAACTAGTGAGATGCTACAGAATTTTTGTGTACCTTTAAGTAAAACTTCCTACACAGGCTTTCATTATTATTATTTTTTTAATTACCACACATTGAGGCTATTCTACAGTGGTAAGGTGTTTTAGTTAGTGCCTCACAGTGCTTCCTTGCTTTCTTACTTCAGTTCCCAGGTGCCTGCTGCCACATCCAAAAGACATGCAAAGCTGGTGAATTGGTATTCCTCCAAACTGCATTCATGTCTGTGTATCACATTTGTGAGCACGCACACACACACACACACACACACACACACACATACACACAAAATCATGTGTGTGTGTGTGTGTGTGTGTGTGTGTGTGTGTGTGTGTGTTTGTATGCCTGAGTGTGCATGCATATGTGTGCATGCATGTGTGTGTCAGTGCACGTGTGTGTGTGTGTGTGTGTGTGTGTGTGTGTGTGTGTGTGTGTGTGTGTGTGTGTGTGGGTCTGTGCACATGTGTGTGTGTGTGTGTGTGTGTGTGTGCACATGCAAGCACACATCTTAACATGAGATGATGTCCTGTTCAATATTGGTTTCACTACTTTGCTCCCACTGAGTGTCAAAACGGTCTTTAGTGTGTGGGCTACTGGACAAAGAGTGACTGAATAAAGAAACTTGTACTGAGGTCAGTAGAAAATTAATTAGCACTGTACTGACAGATGGCAATAATCAAAGGTAGAGGATATAGGCTGTACAAAATTCACCCACAAGAAGTTAACTTGTGAGTGTTTCTGCCATTTCACACTGAGCTAATTGGAGGAAGGGCACTGAGCAAACTGATCTGTGACATATAGCATTAAGTATCCTGTTTTTTGCTCATTTTTACAAGTTATTTATATCACTTTTATTGTCTGCTGCATACTTTTCTAGCTAGTTTCACTGTGTGTGAAGTACTAACTAGAAATTTTCTACAATTGTTAAGCATCTGTTTGGATTTGGTTGTTCTGATTTTTTTTCCCCACTCTTTCTCCCTATTGGTATCCTGTTCTTATACTTGGTGGCTTTGCAGTTGCTTACCCCTACTGTAAATTTGATCTGGGACACTCCTCCCAGTCTAGTGTCATTACCTCATTCTACCTAATATAGGGAGAACCCTCTGCTCCTACCACCCAACAGTACAACCTGTGAGAGATGCACTTACATAGCCAAACTGAAAGCAAAGCTGTCTTCACCCAAGACTGAACTAGACAGTCAAGAGGAGGAGAAGGTAAACACTTTTGTCACACCACACTCATCACATAGTCCCTGAAAACCTACACCACCAAAACACACATAGAAACACAAAGCACACACCCACATTCGTGGAGGCTCTCAATAAAAATCTGCTCAAGCAACAGGGACCTCCAAAGCAGAAATGCAAGCAACCTCCACACCCCAAACACAACCCAAAAGACACATAGCCCACAAACTCAGTGTGCCACTCAACCACAGCCGATAAGGCATAACAACGTACCCAACACTCTAGTCATAGGTGACTTTATAGTCAGGCACACTGATGTTCTACTCACCAGGCTAAACAAGGAGAAAGTTACTGTCAGCTGCCTGTCGGGTGCCAGGATCTGCCACATAATGCACGCACTCAGGTCACTCCACAACAAGTACAAATATGTCATTGTCCATGTTGGTGTGAATGACCTGAGATGTACCTCCCTGGACTACATGAAAAGAGACATGGAGGAGCTTTCCGATCTTGTAGCCCAGGCAGGTATGACCCTAGCCCTGAGTAGCATCCTGCCATCACCCAGAATGATACCACAGTACAAGGACAAATGATTGATTTCAACAATTGGCTAAGCTTTTGGTGTCATTCTTAGGGGATCCAGTATCTGTCTGCCTAGGATGACATGATCGACAGACCATGATGCTTTGCCAAAGATGGTCTGCACCTGTCACCCTTGGGATTCCGGATACTAGCTAAGGCCCTTGCCACCCCTATAGTGCCTTTTTTTAGGCAAGGTTCAAATGACAAATTGACCACTGTAACAGGTACAAGCAAGCAAAATCTGAGGGTAATGCTACTCAGTGCTAGAAGTCTAAACCTCAAAATGCACTCACTCGAGGTACTCCTTAAAATGGAGAACATCGACATCTGTGCAGTGACAGAGACCTGGTTCAAGACTCCTGAGAGCACCCCTGCATTACCAGACTATAATTCATACCACACCTTTCGGCCACCTTACCTGGACCGAAACACTAAAGGTGGAGGCGTGTCCATAGTCATTAAGGATATCCACACCTCCAGGCTAGTTGCTCAGCATAATGCATCCGAGATAATCCAAGTGCAACTAACTCTGGGTAAGACAGCAATCCAAATTGTAGCTTGCTACAGATTCCCCACCATGCCCCAGCATTCCCACTCCTCATTTCTTGATACACTGGAAAATATTAGGGTACAACCTAACACCCTAATAATGGGTGATTTCAACTACCCCAACATTGACTGGGAAAACTACTCACATACCATCTCCTTTGCTCAATGTTTTCTGGAATTCATAAACTTCAATGCCTTGGATCAACTTATCCACACCCCCACCAGGGGCAGCAATATCCTAGACCTGGTCATTAACAACATGGGCAACCAGTGTTCCACTCCAGAGGTCAGTTCCTCGTTGGTCAGATCCGACCACAAGCTAGACATCCACATCCCACCCCCCACCCCCCATTATTTCTCCAAAACCAACTTCACGCTTCTTAAGGCAGAAGTGGCAAACTTCAAGACACCCATGCAGACGGACAATAGAGGTACGACTTCTGAATCCTACACAAATGCACTTTATAAGCACTTACACAAGTGCATGGATTGTGCAATCCCTAACAAAACCAAGATGCTATCCTCCAAAATAAGGAAGCCAATCTGGTGGTCCCCTGCCATAAACAAACAACAACAGAAGAAAGAAACCATTGCAAAAAAGAGTAAAATCCCAATCACTGGAGGAACTCCTTGGTCAGCCTCAGTAAGAAGCTGAGATCCCTCATAAAATCCTCCAAAGCTAGTTACAAAAACAAAATCGTCACTGACTCTAAAAACAACCACAAAGCATTCTATAGCTATGTCAAGAATCTCAATGGCAACACTCAGTTCTGCTCTCAGTTACAGCACAATGGCACTAAATATACAGAACCAACTGATATTGCCAACATCCTGCCAGATAGGTTCAGTGCTAACTTTACCCCCTCTCACCCCCTAAAGGGCCCATCTCTATACCGGAAAAATGTAAAGTTCCTGTAATCACGGCTGCACAGGTAAAAGCCACACTCTCCAAAGCCAAGAACACAACATCCATGGGACCTGACAACATCCCAGGCTGTGTTCTACATGAACTACAGAACAAACTGGCACCCCACCTTAGTACCATGTTCAATCATAGCCTTACCTCAGGCTTTGTGCCCATTGAATGGTGCACAGCGATGGTCATACCACTCCAAAAAGGGGCAGCTACCACAGACCCCGGGAACTACCGCACCATTAGCCTGACAAGCCTGGTCTGCAAGGCTATGGAAAGTATCATCATGGAACTTATAAACAATGACATTGGTAATCTCCAAACTCTGGACCCCACCCAGTTCAGGTTTGTAAGAGGCAGATCATGTCTCCTAAACCTGATAGACTTCTTTGAAGCAGTCACCAAAGCCGTAGATGAGGGTAATGTGGTTCACACAGCCTATCTGATCTCGCCAAGGCTTTCACCACCATCCCCCACTCTGGAATTATAGATAAACTCACTAAACTATGTAGAAATCCCTATGTCAGAAAATGGGTTGCCAACTGGCTTACTGATAGAACCACACTGTGAAAGTAACAGACTCCAAATCCGACTTCAGACCAGTGACAAGTGGAGTACCACAGGGATCAGTCCTGGGTCCTCTCCTGTATCTACTTCTCTGAAGTACAGGCTAACACAGAAGGTCTTTGGCTAATGAAGTTCACAGATGACTACAAACTAGGAGCCATAATCGAAATTCCTAACGATGTGGACATCCTACAAAAGGGCCTCACTGAGACAGATGCCTGGTGTCAAAGCCATGGCCTCCAAACTAAATGTCAAAAAGTGCATTGTCATCCCTTTTGGTAAAAATTCTGTACTCATGCACTACCACATAGGCGGTAGTCTACTTAACACTGAAAGTGTAATAAGAGACCTTGGGACACAGGTGGACAGTAGTCTCTCCTTTGATAATCACATCGCCATAGTAGTCAGGAAATCCTTCTAAGTGGCACACATCATCACAAAAGGTTTCTCATTCAGGAAAAAAGAGGTCATTGTTCCCCTCTACTCATCACTCATTAGACCCATTATAGAATACAGTGCCCTTTTTGGTATGTACCTCACAAGACATCTACAACAACTAGAAAGGCTGCAGAAATACCTCACAAAGAGGATTACTGACCTCAAACAGATGCCCTACGCAGACTGTCTCAAAAACTCCAGCTTTACTCCGTCGCATATCGCCTACTCAGAGGCAATCTCTGCCTAACATACAAAGCTATGTCAAACCCAGAGCTGTTGGACATGCTCCACTTAAAGAAATCCCAATCACTCTGAGCTACACGCTCTAGGGACCTAAACTTTGTCACAACAATAAACAGAACATGCTGGAGGGATAGATTCCTGTCCCAGAGACTTCCCATACTCTGTAACAAACTACTTATCTATATCAAACAAAGCTCCTCATTAGCACTCTTCAAGAAAAATCTTGATGATTTAATGGGAGATAGGAAATTCACCCCGGGGATCACTTCTGTGGCTCTGCTCGACAGGGGCACAAGGAAAAAAAATTCTTGGATGGCAAAAGTCAGGGTACCTTTTTGGCTAGGCTTATATAAGCCCTAGGGCCAATAGCCTAGTACCTACCTATGAACCTATGAACATCAATATTGTATGTGTCCATAGAGAAAATCAATTATGTTATTTTACATATACACACACACGCGCACACACACACACACACACACACACACACACACACACACACACACACACACACACACACACACAAATGCTACACACTTCACTACAGGCATATTGGAGAAATGCTAGTTCACTCATACCATGTCATTTGGGTGTTGGAGGAAATGACAGCACAAGTATAAAGCCACACAGGTACAGGAAGGAGACACAGACTCCACACAGAAGAGAGTACAGCTGAGAGCTTAAGCAAAGCTTAGTGCTGTGAGATGGTAACATGTGCCAATGATCAGTTGCTTTCCCACACATCCTGCTCCTAACAGAACAGAAAAGATAGACACTTATAGTGTGCATTGCCAATGCTTATAATGGAAAGTGAAAGGCATTATGGCCAACATGTTACTCTTAAATATAATTTGCACCCCCCCCCCACAAACACACACACACACACACACACACACACACACACAAGCATAAGCCATAGTAATGCCAGTTTTATACTTATTTCAGCAAATAAAAAACATTGCGTGCCAAACCAGATCACTAGCTATTGTTTGAGAGTGATCAAACAAAGGAGATAATTCACTTGTACCCAAATGCAGCCTACATACCCATGAATTACACAGCCAATTTACCGACTGTGTACATCTAAGACATCCACTTGGTAAAAATACAACTGTCAAATAGTGCATTCCATGATTAATTCACAAAAAACACAGTAATTGTAGTAAAATATGTAATCTTATTTCACACAAATGAACAGTGGTCCTGTAAAGTCAGATTACTGACTGTTTAAGCTATGCAAATGACAAGAGTGTGAATTATTTTCATTCACAGAAAGCTACAATCCCCACCCAACAGTTATAGTAATTTCTGTGTATATTTCAGTTGCCTGATTGTGATAATAAATTATGGACATGTAATATATTTTACCTGTGTTCTCTACAAACAGTAGGCACATGCTAAAGTATTCCAAGCTGCACCACACAAATCACATTAGTCCTGGTTGCCCACAATACTGAGCAAACAGTAATTAGTCATTTTTCTCTACAGACAGTCCCAACATTTGTAGCTACAGTTTCTGTGTACTTTTTAGATGTCCAACTCTTAAAACTAAAAAAAAAAAAAAAAAAAAAAAAGTGATTGCCACACATAGATAGCTCTTAACTTCTTGGGACAAGAATCAGGGACAAAGCCAAAAAATAATGGGTGTAAAAAGATACAAAATCAGGGACAGATTTTAAATATTGCTTATTTATTTAGAAGAATAACAAAGACTTACCAAGGTAATGGCTTGTTGACGACAAGCCACAAGTCTTTATCAGGGGGAGGTTGTAGCCACGCACTCCCCATTTAAGAGAGTGCTGCTGTTCCTGCCTGTAGAATCCATCAGCAGGCACCCCAAAATGTAAAACTGGAGCCAGCTGCCAACGACTGCACAGGTGGAAGGCGGCAGATTATGGTGAGAGTTTATCGGCTGTATGGTAGCTGTTTAGTCATCTTTTATATTGCCAGTATTGCTTTCATCATTTCTTTTATTATTTAATGCTTTTTAAAAATATATATTTATAAATATCAAAGAGGAATGTACCATGGGCAAAGGGTGGCCAGGGTGGGGGGGCTAAATTATACATTTTTAAAAAAATAAAATATATTATATAAAAAAGAGAGGTATATGATGTAAATTATTAATATACATTCAGCACTGTAGATAATAGCAAATACATGTATATAGAATAAATATCATGTATATATAAAAAAACACATAAAGTACTGGTACATTATGCATTGCAGGGCAGCAGGTGTTTTCCAGTTCAGCTGTTTACACTACACATCTGAAGGGTGAGTGCTCTCATGTTGATATATATATATATATATATATATATATACATATATGTATGTATATATATATATATATATATATATATATATATATAGATATATAAATATATATATATATATATATATATATATATATATGTGTATATAAATAAATATATATATGTATATATATATTTATATATATTTATAAAGATATATATATATATATTTGTGTGTGCGTGAGTGCGTGTGTGTAAAAACAGACACACCTATATATGTATATATATATATATATATATATATATATATATATATATATATATATATATATATACAGTATACAATTAGTTAATATAAAATTTCAGATACAGGAGTAACTTTATAATACGGGCCTTAGGGTGATAATACGTTAAAGGGTAATTTGGTGCAAACTACTGTATTCTGCTCATATTAAGAATTTTATTAATTATGTAAATAAATACCTGGTGACAGCATGTTATACTATTAAAACAAGGGTCCCGTAGTTAAAACTTTATGTTAGGGCATAATCATGATTGTTTGAATCTGTATGATTTTGCTGCATGCAGTTTGCTTAGCCAGCTTGAAACATGCATTAATTAATTACGACATGTTGCGTATGGGAACCTGAGTAGTGGGGAACTTATATCATATCATGTTTTTTTTTTTTCATCCTTTTGGACTGTTGTATCAGTTGTGAAGGGGTGCTTACTTGGATCAGTAGCTGTATCTTCTTTTGGGTAGCTTGATTTATTGGGGGGGGTACATTTTAAAGTTGACTATGGGGAATTCAGTCAAATTTTGTTTTTATGTTTTAGTGGAGGTTGTGCATAGTTTAAATGGCATTGTATAATCATTTGTGTCATGATATCTTGGGTACAATGATTTTATAATTAAGTTATAATGTTAGTGTCAAATTTAAAGTTTTGGAGATGGAATTTTGGTTAATTATTAATATATAAAGTTTATCTCAGTATTTGTTTCTTAGGTTGTGCACATACTTGGTTCTGGCAGAGTGGTTTGTGTAGGATATGTCACAGCATTCCAGAACTCCCACAGCAGCTCAGCTGGTTTTAGGCACAGTGGCAATTTTTCAAGGAAAGGATGAGGAGGGAAACATCCTGAGGGCTATACGTTCTAGAACCTTGCAGCAGGACAGCATCCCAGCATCCAATCTTTTAATATTAACTTGAACTTTGTATTGTTTAGTTTCTCATATATTCCTTCCCCTCCCCCCTTTATTTTGGTATGGTTCCATATGATAATTCTTTCTATCTTTCAGGAACAGCCACGGTACAGTCCATTAATATCAGATGGCTGTATCTATCGCAGAAAGCACAAGGTTTGCTAATTGATTTGGAAATGGTGGGAATGGTTGAGCAGATCCTGAATTCCAGGAGGAGACCTTTTCAGAACTCGGAAGAGGGCACAGCTAAAGGACCACCTCCAGCTAAGAAGGCTCAGAAGAAGACAGTCAGAGATGCTTCCAGCCAAAAGGTCACCCCTCCTGTTCATCCAACATATCTACAAAAACACAAGGTAGCATCTCTGTTGGGGCTACAGGGCTTAATATTAGTGGAAGGGGTCAATCTGCTGATAATTGTATAGATGATTGTATAAATTATTTGCCAGAAGAGGAGAGAGTTAGGCTGTTTGACTTAGCCTTAGAGAGAAACTTTGCTGCAGCTGCAGCTTTTAGTCCAGGAGTGGGAACATCTTCTGATGTTGACCAAGGGGGTGCATTTATCTTTACCCAACTTGCATAGGGGGTCTGGGGAGGTCATGGGTTCAGAGGGGGAGTTCCCACCCCATATGGATGAGTGTATTCCCCTATTCTTGTCCCTTATGGCTACTCTTGGCTTTAAATATACCAAATCACCTGGCTCTCATATCACAGCACATGTTCCCACCAAGGTCAAAGATAAGATTATAAAAGGGGAGTCTGTAGATATCTTCAATCTACGAGGGAATAAAACCCATACTGAATGCTGATAACACAGCCTTAGCTGCCATCGGAAAGAAGGCATCAGCCAGGACATCAGTCAAGAATTGTGATACTTGGTCTCTAGGTTTTGTGGTATTTATGGAAGTAATCATTGAAAAGGATCCCACCCAACACTGGCTTTATTAGCTTATTTTGTAGCTATATGGGCAGCCCACCATGTGAAAGGGGTTTGGGTTGGTTGAATTACGATCAGTGCTTCAGGAAGCTGAAAGCCCTCAATAGTTCTCTCAGGTGGGAGTCAAGCCACCCTGACATATGGTTAAGTGCCATGATGGACAAGGAGGCACCTACTGGTACTGAGGGAAGGGCTGTTAATACAAAAGATACAAGGTTTGCTGGGCATTCAATCAGGGCAAATGTGTATGGCCCACGTGCAAATATAACATGGGATGTTGAAAGTGTCATCCAGGTGTATGGGGCTCGCTGCCTAAGGACAGGTTGACTTTTTCTACATCTCAGACAGACAGAGAGATTGGGTAGGGGTGAAACACTTCCTTTCATATCAAGCCACCTTTTCATGGACACAGTGGGGGCTTTGGTGTGGGACCCGAACGTGCCACACCGGGCTTATTTCCCCATTTGTCTAGATAAGTTATCCTGTTTACTATCAGATTACCCAGATTAAAGGGCAGCAGCCACTCTTATTTAAAGGATTTTCCAAAGGCTTTCCTATCCACTCCACATCCCCATTAGATTCCAAATTAGTTAAAAATTTATCGTCCGTCAAATGACATGAACACATTGCTGCTAGGCTAATATAGACAGAGTGATGAGCTGGCAGGATAAATGGCCCCTTTTCCTCCCCTCCATGGTTTTTATTTAAAATTTCCCTTATTGGCCTTGTTCCCAAGAAATAGGAGGGTAAGTTCAGGTTGATTCATCACTTGTCTCACCCAGTTCAAATCAATGATTTTATTGACACTAAACTGAGCAAAGTACACTATTCTTCTTTGGATCAGGTGGCAGAGGTCATCATGGCCAATGCTGATCCCTGACTCTATAAGATGGATATCCAATCTGCTTTTCATCTTCTTCCTGTGAGACAAGAAGATTGGCCTTACTTAGGCTTCCAGTTTAATGGGAAAATATTTTTTGATACTGCAATGCCGATGGGGTGTGCTGTGGCTTGTGCAACAGTCAAATTAATTAGCACAGCTTTACATTGGTGCTGGCAAAAACAGGGCCCCTGCCAGTCAGCAATACACTACCAGATGATTTTTGATAATGGGGGAAGGTCAGGATCGTGCTTTGGAAGGGATGTCCATTTTCAAGCAACTTTGCACCAAGTTGGGGGTACCCTTGGCCAACAACAAATCAGAGGACCAAGTCAAGTCCTGACTTTTTTGGGTTTAGAAGTAGACACCACTGATAACTCCTTCAAGCTTCCTCTGCCCAAATTTCAACAAGTCCAGAAGTTACTTTGGAGATTCTTGGGTTCCTGCAAAGTTCGGGAAGGAGACATCATGCGGTTACATGGTTTGCTAAACTTTGCCTGTAGAGTGGTTTCTCCAGGCAGACCTTTTCTATGGTCTGTATCTGACTTGCTGAAAGGTAACAGGCCCAAGCACTACCTGGTCCAGCTGACCAGATCAGTTAAGGATGACCTTTGGTTATGGTTCACATTCTTGAGCCAATTTAATGGAGTTTCTTTTTGGCAGTCACCTTGAACCACTGCCACAAACCTTGAGCTTTTGTCAATATAGCTGCTTTGTTCACCTCTTTGTATGCAGGTGCTTTCCATGCCAATGAACTTCTCCTTTACCTTTGTTGGGAGGATCTGGTCATCCAGAGAGAGTTTGTCATGACTTGGTTAAAGAAATCCAACACTGATCAAGTTGGTAAAGGAAGGATAGCAGGTGCACCTGGACAAGACCAATGAGCTAGTCATT
Organism: Protopterus annectens; assembly: GCF_019279795.1. Classification (NCBI taxonomy): domain Eukaryota; kingdom Metazoa; phylum Chordata; order Ceratodontiformes; family Protopteridae; genus Protopterus; species Protopterus annectens. The sequence goes on from NC_056745.1 coordinate 1,186,553,334, forward strand.
TGCCCCATGCATTGGGTCAGTTTCCTATTTAATATTTCCCCCTTAAAGAAAAGATCAGGCTTGGTTTTCATGCAAACCTTGGGGAGGCCTTTTACCCTGTCAGAGATTAATGCATTTTTCAGGTAAGCCTTGGCAGAGAAAGGAATCCACCCACAACGTTACTCCTCGCATTCCTTTCGGATAGGTCATACCTCAGACTTGGCCATGGAAGGCCACTCTGTGCAGATCATTCAAAGAATGGGAAGGTGGGTCTCTGATGCCTTTTAGTCATACATCAGGCATTCATTTTTATTTCTGTTGCAGGGAAGGAGGTGATTTAGCTATAGGGCCATTCATTTATTCAGAAAGCGTCCATCCACACCTTGTCCCACCTGGCTAGTCACGCAAGCTCCTTTGATAGTAACTGGTGCACAGTTCGTTCTTTTGGTTTTCCTGGTCTTAGTTGGTTTCAAATTTGGAAATGTGCCATAAGATTACCATGAAAAATGCCTTGCCCACCATTGTGATACTTCACCTCGGGGAAGATGATCTTGGTCAAGCCCCTAAGAAGATATTGTTGGCCAGAATCTTATCTGAAATGCACCACTTGTAGCAGCTATATCTGAAGGTAGTTTTCATCTGGTCTGCCATCAGCCCTAGACTGTACTGGAGGGGCGCTAAAAGGTCTAGTGCCATTGAGAGAGCCAGGTGTTTTATCAACCACAGAATCAAGTGGGCTGCTAGCCAGACTGGTTTCCAGATGATTGAGCACAGTGATATTGACAGACTGAAGCCTGATTTCTATGATTTGGACAATGTTCATTTAAACAACATGGGTTTTGATTTGTTTAAAATGGATATGGTTGCTGCCATTCAAACATTTTTCAAAGTTTAACTTGTTTTCTTTCATAACTCAGAATTTATTTGTGAGGCTGTTGATTTGGGAGGAATAGCATGGCATGCTGGGTTGGTGGCAGCCTTATGGCTTCACCCCTCCTTGTGTTCCCCCCTGTTATTGTTCAGTGTCCTCAGCTGTCCTCATGTTGGACCCAAATTTGACAGGTGGCCAGATCAAGGGTATGTGACTTGTAAGTATGAGTTAAATGGATTTGCCACCAGGTCCGAGGTAACTAGGAATGTGTACCCGGTCTTCTTCTGAAGTGGCAGCCGGAACAGGCAGGTGTACCCCAACCAGCTTGAGGTGAAGGTTTGATGGTATTTGTTGACATGTTGAATATGAATTATTTATGGCATCACTACTGGTTGTCCTTGACTGTTATATAATAAAAGATTACAAAGACAATCTGGTGTGTTTTATGGCTCACCTCAGTGAACAACAGATTTTATATTAGCATGCATTTTTGTAGGATGCAAAGTGAAACTCAAATGTCTGCCATTATTTATTGACTACAAACTTCAGTGTTTACAAGGAAACAAATGTTTATAAGGAACAAGACAGAAATATGAGGCAAAATCAGGGACAATCACGTGCTCTTTGTCCTGCAAACTTGTTCACTAATGAAGACAAACATCTTGCTATTAGGTGACACCTTAGCAAAATTCCAAGCCACCCCCAAACCCTGAGAACACCCCCACCTATGAAGAATTGTTCATGACAAATGGAGCCAGTAACAAGTGCAAAAAGTCAAAAAGCAAGCCAACATGGTGGAATCCATACAACAAAAGGAAGAGAAGAACGGTAACAATTAAGGTGCGCAATTACTGACAATGTAAAAAGCCCCAGACCAATCTAAACAAGCAACTCAGGGGGCTTAGGATGTGCAATCACTAACAAGGTAAAAAGCCCCAGACCAATCTAAACAAGCAACTCAGGGGGCTTATCAAGTCTACTAAAACCTTATTTAAGGTAAAAAATAGCCTCACAAGCCGAGGGCAATCTCACAGATTTCTTCACCTATGTCTGCAACCTTAAAGACAATAAACAACAATGTATTGGATTAATTATAAATGGAGCCACCTGTACTGAGATGGAAGATATAGCAAATTTACGAGCCAATAAATTTAGCTCCAGTTATACTCCCCAAACAACCCTCAGAAAATACCCACAACCATAACTTCCCCTACAATCACTAGTGAACAGGTCCGTAAGACACTCTCCAAGACCCAGAAAATGACATCGATGGGCCCCGATAATATCCCAAGATGTCTCCTTAATAGCATGAAACACAAACTATCAGGCTCAGTAGAATCACTATTTAATCACAACCTTTAAACAGGCTTTATGCTGAATGAAATGATGACTGAAACAGTTACCCACAAGGTGGTCCATCCATTGACCTGGGGGAACTATGGACACTGGAGCCTGACTAATGTAATATGTAAAGAATAATCACAGATGCATTAAATTATAATATAGGAAACATACAAACACTAGATCTAACTCAGATTGGTTTCTTAAAGGGCAGGCTGTGTCTACTCAGCTTGGTGGACTTTTACAAGAAGGAATGGATGAGAGCAAGATGGTGCACACAACCTATCTCTCCCTGGCCAAAGCATTCAACACAGTACCTCACTCAAGCATTGTAAACAAGCTGACTGAACTAAGTATTAATCCCTAAGTCACCCTCTGCATAGCAATATGGCTCATAAATGAGACCAGTGAAAGTAAGGATAAAGGAACCTACCTCCACAAAAAGGCTGATCATTAGTGGAGTGTCTCAAGACTCAGTGCTAGGGCTGCTCCTGTTTGGCATCAGTTTCTCTGAATTCAAGGCTAATGTCAAAGACCTCTTGCTCAACAGTTTCACAGATGATTGCAAATTAGGTGCAATCACTGAATCCCCCCAAGACACAAATACCTCCCAAGAAGGGCCAACACGGATGAATAACTTGTGCCAGAGACATGGTCTTAAACTCAATGCCAGGAAGTGCATAATAGTATCTTTCAGTAGGACAGATACCTCTGTAAATTACTACACAGTACACCACTAAGAAAAGATCCAGAAGTTAGGGATTTTTAATGCATGTAGATAGTGATTTGGCCTTGATTGTCATGTGTCAAGGGTAGTAATAAAATCATTTGATGTTCCACTGCTTACAACAAAACCAGGTCCAATGATCCCATTATTCCTGTGCACACTGCCCCATAAAACCACTCACTGATTGCAATACCCATTTCTGCATGTACCTGACCAGGGATATTTAAGAACTGAAGCATCCACAGAGGTTCCTCATAAAAATAATATATGATTTAGTAAACAAGTCCTTTGCAGATCAGCTCAAAGCCTTGTCCTTAAACTCAGTTTCCTACAGGCTTCTGAGAGAAGACCTATACCTGGCCTACACAGTATCCTCTAATCCAACCTTGTTGGACCTGTTGCACATGCACAAAATGTATTGCATCAAAAATGCCTGATCCAGGGACTTAAACCTCATCTGCAACATAAAACGGAAATGCTAGAGGGACATGTACGTGTCAGACTCTAGTCTTTCTCTGGAGCAGGATTCCCATCCATGTGAAACAAAGTTCTTCCCTGCATTTTTTCAAGTAAACTTTAGCTCGGTGTATGGAGAATAATAACATAGTTACACTTAAAAAGACAATTTAGGATCATTATTCTCCTATGATCCTATGGTACTATGAATAAAATATAATTCCTTTTAATAAACTACCGTATCTACTTTGCTTGGTAAATTATTTTACTGGTCAGTGAACAAAGTAGTTATTTTCTTTCTTCACATTCATCTTCCCAACACTTCTGTTTTGTGTTTAAGTGTTTAATTTTCTATTCTGAATTAAGATTTCCTAGATAAACATTTGAGTGCATATCCTGTTTTTTTTTTTAATTCTCATAAAAGTATAGTTTACAAGGAATTGTTTACAGTCTTCTTTTAATATTGCCTGCATTAACATGGTAGAGTGGTAGTGAGTTTCATTTCAGAAATAATATATATATATATATATATATATATATATATATATATATATATATATATATATATGGGTCTACTTTTAATTACCATACTATCAGAAGATTAAATACACAGCCACTGGGGATGCACAAGCCACTGCATTTCTTTGTGCCAGTCCAAAGCCCGGATAAATGGGGAGGGTTGCATCAGGAAGGGCATCCGGCATAAAATTTTGCCAAATCATACATGCAGACAACAGTACAGAAATACATACCAGATGAGTCGAGGCCCAGGTTAACAACGACCGCCACCAGTACTGTTGGCCAACAGGGTGCTGGCGGAAATTGGGCTACTGTTGGCCTAAGGAGGAGAAGAGGGGGAAGGCATGCCTGAAGGCAGGTAAAGGTTAGGACTGTGATAGTGAGGGTCGGAATGTTGAATATTGGCAGTATGACTGGTATAGGGAGAGAGCTAGCTGATATGATGGACCGAAGGAAGGTTGGTATATTGTGTGTACAAGAGACCAGATGGAAGGGGAGCAAGGCTAGGTGGTTTCAAATTGTTTTATCATGATGTGAATGGGAGGAGAATGGTGTAGGCATTATCCTGAAGGAACAGTATGCTAAGAGTGTTTTGGAGGTGAAAAGAGTATCGAATAGAGTGATGTTTATGAAGCTGGAAATTGATGGTGTAATGATGAATGTTGTTAGTGCATATGCTCCACAAGTTGGGTGTGCGATGGATGAGAAAGAAAAATTTTGGAGTGAGTTGAATAAAGAGGTGATGACTGTACCCAAGAGTGAGAGACTGGTGATTGGAGCAGATTTCAATGGGCATGTTGGTGAAGGGAACAGAGGGGATGAGGAAGTGATGGGTAGGTATGGTGTTAAGCCAAAGAATGCAGAAGGTCAGATGGTAGTGGATTTTGCAAAAAGGATGGACATGGCTGTGATGAATACGTATTTTAACAAGAGGGAGGAGCATAGGGTGACATGCAAGAGTGGAGGAAGATGCACACAGGTGGATAATATCTTATGTAGAAGGGCCAGTCCAAAGGATATTGGAGACTGTAAAGTGGTGGCAGGGGAAAGTATAGTTAGGCAGCATAGGATGGTGGTTTGTAGGATGACATTGGCGATCAAGAAGAGAAGGATGAGTGTGAGGGCAGCACCAAGGATCAAATGGTGGAAATTGAAAAAGGGTAATTGTGAGGTGATGTTCAGGGAAGAGTTAAGACAGGCAGTGAAGAGTTACCACATAGTTGGGTAACTACAGCAGAGCTAGTAGGAGAGATGGCTAGAAAGGTGCTTGGTGTGACATCTGGAAAGAGAAAGGAGGACAAGGAGACCTGGTGGTGGAATGAAGATGTACAGGAGAGTATACAGAGAAAGAGGTTGGCAAAGAAGAAGTGGGATTGTCAAAGAGATGAAGAAAGTAGATAAGAGTATAAGGAGATGAGGTGCATGGCAAAGAGAGAGGTGGCGAAAGCTAAGGATAAGATGTATGAAGAGTTGTATAAAAGGTTGGACGCTAAGGAGGGAGAAAAGGACCTGTACCAATTGGCTAGACAGAGGGGCCGAGCTAGTAAAGATGTGCAGCAGGTAAGGGTGATAAAGGATAATGAGGGAAATGTACCCACAAGCAAGGAGAGTGTGTTGAGCAGATGGAAAGAGTACTTTGAGGGGTTGATGAATGAAGAGAATGAGAGGGAGAGAAGGTTGGATGATGTGTGGACAGTGAATCATGAAGTGCAGTGGATTAGCAAGGAGAAAATAAGGATAGCTATGAAGAGGATGAAGAACAGAAAGGCTGTTGGTCCAGATGACATACCTGTGGAAGCATGGAGGTGTTTAGGTGAAATGGCAGTGGAGCTTTTAACTAGATTGTTTAATGAAATCTTGGAAAGTGAGAGGATGTCTGAGGAATGGAGAAAAAGTGTTTTGGTACCTATTTTTAAGAATAAGGGTGATGTGCAGAGCTGTAGTAACTACAGAGGGATTAAACTGATCAGTCACAGCATGAAGTTATGGGAAAGAGTAGTGGAAGCTAGGTTAAGAAGGGAGGTGATAATTAGTGATCAGCAGTATGGTTTCATGCCAGGAAAGAGCACTACAGATGTGATGTTTGCTCTGAGAGTGTTGATGGAGAAGTACAGAGAAGGTCAGAAGGAGTTGCATTGTGTCTTTGTGGATTTAGAGAAAGCATATGACAGGGTGCCTAGAGAGGAGTTGTGGTATTGTATGAGGAAGTCGGGAGTGTCAGAGAAGTATGTAAGAGTGGTACAGGATATGTACGAGGGTAGTATGACAGTGGTGAGGTCTGCGGTGGGAGTGATGGACACGTTTAAGGTGGAGGTGGGATTACATCAAGGATCAGCTCTAAGCCCTTTCTTATTTGCAATGGTGATGGACAGGTTGACAGATGAGCTCAGACAGGAGTCCCCATGGACTATGATGTTTGCAGATGACATTGTGATCTGTAGTGAGAATAGGGAACAGGTGAAGGAGACCCTGGAGAGGTGGAGATATGCTCTAGAGTGAACAGGAATGAAGGTCAGCAGGACTAAGACAGAATATATGTGTGTGAATGAGAGGGAGGATGGAGGAATGGTGAGGATGCAGGGAGTAGAGGTGGCGAAGGTGGATGAGTTTAAGTACATGGGATTAACAGTTCAGAGTAATGGTGAGTGTGGAAGAGAGGTGAAGAAGAGAGTACAGGCAGGATGGAGTGGGTGGAGAAGAGTGTCAGGAGTGATTTGTGACAGAAGAGTACCAGTAAGAGTGAAAGGGAAGGTCTACAAGAGGGTAGTGAGACCAGCTATATTATATGGGTTGGAGACAGTGGCATTGACAAAAAGGCAGGAGTCAGAGCTTGACGTGGCAGATTTGAAGATGTTAAGATTTGCACTGAGTGTGATGAGGATGGACAGGATTAGGAATAAGTATATTAGAGGGTCAGCCCAGGTTGGAAGGTTTGGAGACAAAGCCAGAGAGGCAAGATTACGTTGTTTTGGACATATACTGAGGAGGGATGCAGAGTATATTGGGAAAAAGATGCTAAGGATGAAGCTACCAGGTAAGAGGAAAAGAGGAAGGCCTAAGATAAGGTTTATGGGTGTGGTGAGAGAGGACATGCAGGTGGTTGGTGTGACAGAGCAAGATGCAGAGGACAGGAATAAATGGACACAGTTGATCTGCTGTGGCGACCCCTAACGGGAGCAGCCAAAAGAACAAGAAGAAGAAGACTCTCAGAAGATTGAAGACCACGATACCGAGACAGGACCAGAAAGCCGAAATCTGGAAATACTGAAACTGCAAATTATCAAAGGTCAAAATACTGAAATTCAGAAGCTCAATTGTCAGAAGACTTAAATTTGCAGGGCCAAGTAGCGATAATGCATAGGAAAGCTGTAGTTCGTGTTTACAAATGTGGTATGTCCCTTTAAAGTTTTTATAGGAAGTATGTGAGCAAATATGGTGGATGAGTTGTATGCTCTTGGCAGTAGTGGATGTGCGTGCTGTACTGTGAGTTAACAAAAAGGTACAGACTTCACGTCGTGGGGTGGGGGGCATAGCCCCCCCCCCACTTAGATTAGATTTAGACCGGTTTCATGAGGGAAGGTTAATAGTTACTTAATGTTGGGCAGGGTTTTACTTTGTGTTTTCATGTATATTCTGTTGTTTGTTTGTTTTGCATGGTACTGCTTTGGTGTAGTGGTTTGTATGTGTGGTTTACATGTTCAAGTTCAATATTTTGGGTGTCAGTGTTTTGCAATTTCAGTATTTTTACGTTTCAGCTTTCCAGTATCGTTATTGTGGTCTTCAATCTTCTGAGAGTTCAGTAATTAAAAGTAGATATATCTATATATATATATTATAAATACATACATGCAAAAAACACAAACCAGCGGTATCCAAAAGCCTTTACACAACACAAGCACAAGTCCAAAAAGCATAAATAAGCAAAGACTAGACTCCAAGTTCTCCAATGAACTTTCAAACACTTTTATTCGATCAAAACAGACACACAAGCACTTTCACATAAATGCTTCCTCAGGTGTATGTCATAATTAGTAAAAACACCCTTCTTATACCTTAGAGTAATGGTCATCTGACCTTTTCATATCTTTTTAAAGGTATACATATATTATAACTAGCACTTTATTTAAAAACAAACAATACATATAATTTTAAAACATACATAAATATAAATACATAAAAACATATTTAAAATAATATTTAAACTATATCATTACCTACATAATGGCCTGTTTTTTAAAATGGGTCTCATAGGAATATGGTCATTAAGTCCATGTCCTACATTCACTCTCAATCTAACTATCCATTCTGCCTCTAAGCTCTCAGTCCTCCCCCTTATGTCACCTCCTTTCAAATTTTCAAAACATTTTCCTATAACCACAAACTTAAAGGAATGTCTATCATCAGTTTCATATACATGCTTTGCAATGCATTAAATGCATTTCTCTTTCAAATGTGATAAACATGTTCCTGATTCTATCTTTTAATTGTCTGTCCGTCTTTCCAACATAGAATTTGTAACAGAGTTGACAAACAGCAAGATATACCACATGAACACTATTACATGTGGTGGTAATCACAAATTCAAACTTCTCTCCAGTATCAGGGTGTCTGAATATCATATCATCCATCAAGTATGCACACATTTGACACTTCCCACAAGGTTTGGTGCCCTCCTTCCCTATTGTTGGGGTAACATCTCTTGTGTGACAGAGTCGTCTCCTCAATGATTTTTTATTTTTAAATGTAAACAGAGGTGTCTTTTCCAAATATTTACTTATCTCCCTATCATTGGTTAGAATATTCCAGAGTCTATTAATAATACTAATATATTCCTTTATATCCCTTGAATAACTAAAACACATTCTTATTTTACTGACACTTTCATAATTCCTAACTTTTTGTGTGTCATCTCTCTCATTCTTTTTTGAGAAATATGGTTTAGCTTTGGTAGCTCTAAGTCTTTTAACTTCATTTATATTTTTATTAACCAAGCTTTCATCATACCCTTTCTCTAGCAAGATTCCTAATTACTCCTATAATCTTTTTTTCAAACTCGTCTTCCTTTACGTTCAATCTGGATGCTCTTAAACATTGATTGTATGCTACATTTCTAAAAATATACTTCGGATGCATGCTTGTTTGGTTAAGTAAATTGTTTGTATAACATTCTTTCCTATAAGATCTCATACTAAGTTTTCCATTATCATCCTTGAAAATCATAACACCTAGAAAATTTACCTCAAAGGTAGACCAACTAAGGGTAAATTTTAAGAACTCAGTTGAATTATTGATAAAATCAACAAATTGAGATAACTGTTTTGGTGTCCCATTCCATAAGGAACAGGTCATCCACAAACCTGCGATAGAATAAAATATTTTGTGCAAACCTACTCTGTACTAAACTTTCCCTTTCCCAGGGGTACATGACTGCATTTGCATAACTATTGGTGCACGATGTACCCATCGCAATGCCGTTGCACTGCCAATAAATTTCATCCCTAAATACAAATATATTATTCTCAAGGACTAATTGCAATAAACTTTCAAACAGACTAATTTTATTCCTAGTAAAGTTATCATGTTCAGTCAATAGCTTACTCACCCTCCTAATTCCCTCATCATTTGGTATAACAGTGAATAGTGATATAACATCTAAGGTCACTAAAATTAAATTATCTGGTATGCAATTTTATCAGTGCATTCAAAAAGGTCTTTTAAAAAATGTTTGGTGTCTTTTAAAATGCATATAGATTTTTCAATTAATATACGAAGGTTCTTTTCCAGAAATATCACAATAGCTTCTGTACACCAATTTTACCTTGCTACACTTGGTCTCATTGGTGGTTTCTCCAACCATTTGTGTAGCTTGGGTAACCCCTGTATCAATGGGATGGTAAGATTAGATATGATAAAATATTTTAAGAGAGCTTCATCTATGAGACCCATATACAATAATTCATATATGCTACTGGAAACATTTTCTATCATTCTTATCACTTGTGCAGATATAATTACTTTATAAAATTATTCATTATTCAGCATTTCAAACATAATTTCATCATACATGAACCTATCCATTACTACGATCTGGCCACCTTTATCTGCAGGCCTGATCATAATCTGTGTATTATTTTGCAGCTCTACTAGAGCTTTAAATTCTTCCCTACTTAAATTGTATTTCTTATTTCACTGAAATACATTATTCCTTTCATAATTTTTTTATACACATCATCTATACAGATCTGTTCAAATGTTTGTATTAACGAATTCTGTTTGGGAATAAATAAACTTGTTTTTTTAAACACAAAATCATCATTCCCACAATTATTTTCAAACATTAATTTCAATATATATTGTAATATGTATATATAGGTCTACTTCAAAGGATCGAAATTTCAGTACATCGAACTCTGATCATCAAAGACCAGAGGATCGAAGTTCTGAAATACTGAACCTTACAAAAAAAAATCTAATACATTACAAAATGTCTTCTTTCACATTTTTGCACCCCCCACACTCCCTGCTACTTAAATATACCAACTCCAAGATCACACTACAGTGAAGAGAACAGTAAAGTTCCCGTTCCGCATTGTATGGCGATCTACATTAACCAGGTTCGATATTTCAAAACTTCGATCATCTGGACTTCACAGACCAATGACTTGATGCAGGTTCGATATTTCAAAACTTCGATCATCTGGACTTTACAGACCAGTGATTCGATGTTTTGAAATTTCAATATTGTAAAGGAGCTCTCTCTCTCTCTCTCTCTCTCTCTATATATATATATATATATATATATAAGTCTACGTCTCAATTTTGAAAATTTTGAAGTTTCAAAATGTCGACTTTCTTATGGTCGAGACCATAAGATCGAATTCTGAAATTTCGAACTGTTTAAATGGAGATTGCCATAAACCATGGAACAGAATAGTTACTGTTTTCCTCACTGTAGTGTGATCTCTGAGTTGGTATATTTAATTAGCAGCAGGTATGAGGGGTGCAGGGGAGCTTGCCCCCCTGCAAAAAAGTAAAAAAAAAAAAAAAGATCTTTTTGTTTTTATTTTTTTATTTAAATTTCAAAGTTTCAAAAATCGATCTTATGATCCCAACCTTAAAAAAGTAGATGTTTTGAAACTTCAAAATTTAGAAGTAGACTCAAAATATATAAATATAATGCATGTAGAGCAGTGATTTGGTAACCATTTGAAATGTTGGGACTTACTTAAGTGAGCCCTGAAACATGGAGACCAAATGGCTAAAAAAAATGGGCTTACATATATCACGTCCAAGATGGCCATTTCTCTGAATATTTCCTTTTCTCCAAGGTATGGCAGGCCTGGAATTGGTATATATAATTTTGGGGAGAGGGAGTGTGATTACCCCCTGATTACCCCCCTGCCCCACAAAAAAATAAGTTTAAAGGAGAAGAGCAAAGTTTAAGATTCAATCTTCTCTTGGGTTTTCAGAATTTATTTTAGCTTGTTGGCACTCGGTATTTTGACAACACTGATTATATTCCAAAAATCAGGAAAAAAGTTTGTAAGTGCATCCCTCATGTGAGACCCAATCTTATCAGCTCTTGGGGTGTTTAACAATAATTCATTAAAGATACCTAAAGTACTGTTAAGATTGAGTGTCCTGCTAGGGACTAAGAGCATACAATGCCATTAGGCAAAGAACAGTGTCAGGAGATAAACCATCATTTAAAAACTGGTAGATCTTCTCTGTAACACATTTTAAGCCAAAAGTGTGCACAGCAACGTTTTTAACAGTTTTTAAAGCAATTGGGTTTACAGAGGGGAATTTCTTTTCTACCTGCTGTCTGTTTGACAGCACCAAGTGTATGACTGGATATCAAAAGCTTTGAAAGCCAGTAAAGCACTTTCTGCTCCTACACGTTTTCAATAATTTGTAGTATAACTTCATCTTCACTCTCAAGGTGAATTTCTTGGTATAAACATCACAAACATATAACAGACTGTTTAAGATCAGAGGCCTAATCCTAATACTGTATGTAGTGTACCGAGTGCCACAATAACTCTCACAAATTAGGAAAAAGCAAGCTTGTGAAGCACCTTTCAGATGTCAGAAAGGCTTTTGTTAAGCCCCTCTCACTCTAGAGCAGTGGTCTTCATCTACCACAGTAAAGCAGTGGAAAGTGCAAATCCCCATGTGTTGGGGTGGGTATAATGGGTTGGGGGTGGCATGATAATTAAGGTGTTTACCCCTCACAGACACAGAGTACAAGGTTTCATTTTCACCTTTTTTCACTGACTGGTTATTAGCTGGGCATGTAATAGTCTGCATACTGTGTGCTTGCTATGAACCTATGAATATAAGTCATTCAAAAAAGTCTGAAAGAAATATTTAAACATTTATACTTCCCACTCTCTTCTGTGGTTACTACTCCGCCTGGCAGTGGTAAGTGAGTAAAAGCTTTCAAAGCTGCAAAATATTTAGCACATCTATACTTTTTTCTCTAACTTCTAAAGTCCATGGGAGACAGTAAAGCTATGTGCCTTACAAACAGTTATGACTGGGTCTCTTCTATTATAACTGATTGCTGTGTGTTCTTAACATAGATGTCAATATTTATCCCAAATCTTCATTCTCAGGGTGACTGTCTTGACATCCATATCTTGAACACATAACAAGCTGGTTATTACTTGAGACCTGATCATACTTCTCTATATTCTGAAATTTGTTTTTCATAGTTTTAGCAAAAGCATCCTCATTGATTTATCCAAATATTCATATTTTCTATGTCTAATGTTTAATTGTTACAGTTATTATGTTTACCTTTATCTACTTCAAGTAATTTTTATTTTGACAGGAAACAAAATATAAGTGTCTTACAGCCCCAAGAACTCTGTTCATATAACCAACAAATCAATCTTCTTCTTCTTCTTCTGGCTTTTACTGGTTAGGGGTCACCACAGTGGATCAACTGTCCGCTCATGATTGGCAGTGGAGTTTTACAGTGTCAAGTTGCCAGCTCAGCACCCAACCTTCCACAGAAGGTGCACACACAAGCACACTCACACCTAGGGCCAATTTGGAGTGTCCAATCCACCTACAGCATGTCTTTGGGATGTGGGAGGAAACCGGAGCACCCAGAGGAAACCCACGTGACCACAGAGAAGACATGCAGACTCCGCACAGAAGGCACCCCAGCCGAGGATCGAACTCGAGTACCTCTTGCTGTGAGGCGGCAATGCTAACCGCTGCACCACCATGGCTGCCCATTAACCAACAAATCAATAATTAACCTAAATTACTAGACAGGACATTCATTATCAAGATATGTTCTCACATTCATAGCACATTTAATTTAATATTAATTTGCATGATCAAGTGAATATGGAGCCAGGAGAGAATAAAAGGAGTTGAACAATGTACTTTTTTTTTTTTTACATATATTCGAAGTTTTATAACTTTCTACCTTTAAATTTAATATTTTAATGTTCAAAGTTATAAAACTTCGAGCATATGATATAGACCCGGCTGAAGCATGGAGTCAGCAGACTAATTGTAACATTTTTACATACAGTACACCCCAGAGACATTAGGCCCACCTGACAGGTTTTGTGAGCTTATGTGCATTTTACAAAATCTCTATCCAGATGACTTATTTTATAACTGTTAATAAATGCTTTATTAAGAAACAAATAATAAACATGTGGCAGTAATGACCAGTTTTGCTTCTAGTATGGGCATTATCAATCTTCTGTAAACTATAAACATAGTCCTTAAAGGAAAGAAATATCCAGTCTTAATACATCACAGTATACCATTTCTACCACCTAACAATTTAAATTCCAGTACAAAAAAATTATCCTAAACCTAATGAACCATTTGAAATAATGAGATATAACTTGACATTCTAATCCTTTCATGGTTACAAAAGCACAAACAACTATTCCTAAACAGTCCAAAAATAAGATGATGTTGCATATGTAATTCATTTACAACAATGCTTCTAACTCAGATATAAACAACCACGAGTAATAAAACTATATGACATGACATTCTTTTTTGCAAAATATACTTTTCCTATTAATAAGGTCACTAAAAATATGTAAAAATAAATAATTGATACAATGAAGTTTCACCCATATTACTCCTTGTTCAGTTTTACGTTATGAACAAATAGAGATATAAAAGAGTTTATCACAGAATACTGAAGTATCATATGTGGATCCTAACTGTGCTAAAAAAGAAAAGAAAGAATATAAGATGAAGGATCAGATGAGAAGGCACAAAATGTGGAAAAAACATAAATATAGTTGCAAGTATAAATAACTTCTGGAAGAGCCTCATGTTGATCAAGAATGAACGCAGGAATGGTTAAAGAGAGCTGAACTTAAATCAAGAAATGAAAGTTTAATATTGGCAGCCCAAGATAGTGGGCTGTGTACACACTGTTTTACTAAGTCCATTGAACATGTGGGATAAACAGACATATGTAGGTTTTGTGGAACCGAGTTGGAAACAGTTACACACCTTATTGCTGGTTGCAATGCTCTAATGGCAGAGGGAATGTATACTGAAAGGCATAATAAGGAGGCAAGATTGTTACACTGGAGATTGTGCAAACATTATGGTATCGAAGTGGCTGAAAAACATTGGAAACATGAGCCACAGAGAATCATAGAAAATGATGGAGTTTACATCACATGGGATCACCCAATACCAACAGTCCAAAAGATAGATGCTAGAAAATCGGACATAGTGATCCAAGAAAAGAAGACAAAAGTAGCATTGATCATTGAAATTGCCACATCTAGTGACTATAGTGTCTTGCATACAGAGAGACACAAAGTCATAAAATACCTTGATCTGCAGGCAGAAATGAGAGCCATGTGGAAGAAAGATACCCAGATAGTTCCAATAGTAGTAGGAGCAACTGGTCTTATAAAAAAGAATTTACAATCATATTTAGATATGTTACCAGTTCATGTAACACCATATGAATTGCAGAAGGAGTCATTGCTGGGCACATTGTGGGTACTGCGAAGAGCACTTTTGGCTAACATCAAAGAGTGAAATAATACTAATTTCATGAACTGTAATCATACTCTGACTTAGGAATGGGGTCCATTCCCATCATTGTATTAGAAACCCAAAAGACTTGGAGAAATCAAAAAAGGGAAAAACAGTATTGGAGTTATGGAGTGCCTGCGAAGTGAAGGATTTAATGTAGAAGGCCTAAAACAGACTACATCACAGCATGATGGAGTGAATCCCCAGAATAAGGAAAAGCAAGAAGATCAGGAGACATGTGAAGAAGAAATATGGACAGGGGAAAGGAAAAGAGATTTAATATGGTGTAATATTTATGCAAAGGAGAAAGCAAAACTAACTAATACAAAAAGAGCAGCACCAAAGATATTTGAAGAAAAATATAGGCAAAGGAATCTGGATATGGAAAACTTTACAATACAAAAATAAGAGGACCAAGAGGAAAAGTAGAGAAAGAGATTAGTAATGGAGAAGTCAAAGAAATAGAAATTGAGGTAATGGAACAGCTGCAAAGAGAAGGATTCAGTGTAGAAAATCAAATGCAGAAAGCACCACAACAGGATAGAGCAATGGATATCCAAATTAAGGGGAAACCAGTGGAACAGGAAGCAACAGGTCAGGTGCCATATCAAGATATTTTGTAGCCTTGCACAGGAAACCAGTATAAATGTTCACTTGAAGCTAGACAGGAAGGAAAGGAACAAAAAACTGTGGAAACTCTGATGCAGTCAATGTTGAGGAGTGATAGGCCAGTGAGTTCCTGTATGACAGAACAACAGATGACACAGGATGAAATTGAAGAGAATGTGCCACAAGAAGATGTTATAGAACGTTCTATAGAATCCCTGCAGGAAATGGAAAACAAGGGATGTGCCCTCAGTATGGAAGAAAAGGAGTTAATAGAAGAGTTGCTTGATTTAACAGACAAAGACAGATGTATCAAGATCAATGAGATAAATAGACTGCAGAAGGTTAATAAAACCCCAAAAGTCAGAAGCTTGATAAAACAAATGAGCACAGTAATTAGGACTGTCCATAGAGATCCATGCAATATAATAGAAGTAAACATAATATATTACTGTGCTGCTAAATTAATAACTGATAAATTTCTACCACAGGAACATAGGGTAGCGAGGGAAAAGGGGGGAGAAAGCAAATACTGTCATTGAAATATCGAATAGAGAAAACTATAAAGCAGCTAAGACAAGAAGTGTCATTGTTAAAAGATTATAGAAGAGGGAACAGATCAACAAAAATATTAAGAAAAATAGATGAGATAAAAGCAATGCGCAGTATTAGAACAGACCAGGATCTATTATGCACTATTGGAGATAACAAACTAAAAATTTCAAAACAGGCAGAAAGACTCAGAAGATACAAAGATAAATATAAGGGAAAGCACAAAAATATGCAATTTACTGATGACTCAAAAAAGTTTTATACAGAATTGGTATAGAAGGTAAAAGGAATTGATAGACCGCTGAAAAAAGAGGAAGTAGATATATTTTGGAGAAGTATCTATGAAGATCCGGTAGAACATAACAAAGATGCTAAATGGATAGAAGAAGTAAAAGAAAGAATAAGAAGTTTAAAGGTACAGGATATGAAATGGGATGAAATAATAGCCAGAGAGATTGAAACAAAGTTGAGAAAAGCCTCTAATTGGAAAACCCCAGGCCCAAATGCAGTACCTAACATTTGGCTTAAAGTATTAACTTCTTTACATGAGGATCTAGCCATGAGTAAGAACTATTTATATGCACACCCCAAACAGACACCTCACTGGTTAACAACAGGAAAAACAATGATCTTACTTAAGAGTGAACCTGCAAGCTACCCTAAAAATTATAGACCAATAACTTATCTTCCGAAGATGTATAAACTATACACTGGGATTGATGCCAACAAGAGTTTATAGTCATTTAGAAGAAAACTCAATTATGGCAATAGAACAAAAGGGCAATAAAAATTCATATGGAACAAAGGATCATTTGTTGTTAAATAAAGTTATAGTGGAGAACTGTAAGAAAGGGAATAATCTAAGTATGGCATGGATTGACTATAAAAAATTATTTGATAGTATCCCACATTCATGAATAAAAGAGTGCTTAAAAATGTATAAGGTACATCTTACACTGATTAATTACATTGCAGTAACCATGATAGTTCATAGTTTAGTACTAAGCTAACTGCCCTTGCGAGCCATTTTAAGCCTAGCCAATTATCCCTTGTGAGACTCAAACCCTGGACCTTGTGTTTGTAAGGTAAACACCTTAGCCATTAAGCCACCCTCCCAACCAGTGGCAGACCTCTTTGCAATTAAGCCATGATAAAGGACAGATTATTACCCCAGGGATAAACGTCCAAAGGGGGATATTCCAAGGTGACTCCCTGTCACCATTGCTATTTTGCCTTGCCATTAATCCATTAAGCTGTTTACTTAACAACTTAGGTCATGACTATAATTTGGCTTCTAGAAAACAACAAAGTATAATGACTTCTCATCTTCTCTTTGTCGATGATTTAAAATTGTATAGCTCATCAGATGAGGAATTGAAAGCACAGCTACAGGTTGTCAAAACTTTTTCAGATGATATTGGAATGTCATTTGGTCTTGACAAATGTGCAAAAGCAACCTTTAAAAAAGGAAAATTGCAGCACCAGGAAAACATCAGTTTGGGAGAGGAATGTGATATAAAAGCACTTGAGCAAGAGGGGGTGTATAAATACTTGGGAATTGATAAAGGATCAGCAATAAAACATGAACAAATGCAAATAAAGCTTAGTAAGGAGTACTTTAGAAGACTTAAATTAATCCTGAAAACAGCACTGACACCTAGGAACAAGATCCAAGCTATAAATCAATTTGCTCTTCCTGTCCTAACTTATAGTTTTGGAGTGATTGACTGGCCCCAAAAAGTGTTGGATAAATTGGATATTAAAACAAGAAGGATGCTTCATGCTCACCAAATGATTTATAAAAATCAGTGCATACCAAGATTATATATTCCCCGTTCTGAAGGAGAGATGGGCCTCCATGAAATTGATTACATGTATAGATCTGCAATCGTGGGACTTCACACATATCTACTGACCTCATAAGATCCAAATGTGGTGAAAGTTTTGAAACATGAGGAGAATAAATCTAAGATGACATCTCTGATTAATTTAGCAGAAGCATATCGACGTCAAGCAGGAATGGAAATCAAACCAAAAGTAGATAAAAACCAGGCAGCAACTGAATGTGCTAAAAAACAAAAGAAAGAATATAAGGTGAAGGATCAGATTTGAAGGCAAGAAATGTGGAAAAAACATAAATATAGTTGCAAGTATAGAAAACATCTGGAAGAGCCTCATGTTGATCAAGAACGAACTCAGGAATGGTTAAGGAGAGATGAATTTACATCAAGAAATGAAAGGTTAATATTGGCAGCACAAGACAGTGGGCTATGTACACGTTGGTTTACTAAGTCTATTGAACATGTGGGGAAACAGATATATGTAGGTTTTGTGGAACCGAATTGGAAACAGTCACACACCTTATTGCTGGTTGCAACTCTCTTATGGCAGAGGGACTGTATACTGAAAGGCATAATAATGTGGCGAGTTGTTACACTGGAGATTGTGCAAACATTATGGTATTGAAGTGGCTGAAAAGCACTGGAAACATGAGCCAAAGAGAATCATAGAAAATAATGAAATTTACATCACATGGGATCACCCAATACCAACAGTCCAAAAGATAGATGCTAGAAAACCAGATATAGTGGTCCAAGAAAAGAAGACAAAAGTAGCATTGATCATTGAAATCACCACACCTAGTGACTACAGTGTCTTGCATACAGAGAGACACAAAGTCATAAAATACCTCGATCTGCAGGCAGAAACGAGAGCCATGTGGAAGAAAGATACCCATACAGTTCCAATAGTAGTAGGAGCAACTGGTCTTATAAAAAAGAATTTACAATCATATTTAGATATGTTACCAATTCATGTAACACCGTCCAAATTGCAGAAGGAGTCATTACTGGGCACATTGCAGGTGCTGCGAAGAACACTTTTGGCTAACATCAAAGAGTGAAACAATACTAATTTCATGAACTTTAATTGTACTTTGACTTAGGAATGGGGTCCATTTCTGTCATGGTGTTAGAAACCCAAAAGACTTGGACAAATTAAAACAGTATTCCAAAATATTAAACCATATTTAAACTATTTAATTTTAAATGTCGTTATTTCATGACATCATAGCCCTAATTTATTCCCAGCTATCTCTAAAACATGAAGTCAGTAAAAAATATACATTAGGATATTTGTATCTGCAGTGAAATAGCACCCCAAAGCAGCTACATTATAATTAATAAGGATTATTCCTTAGATGCATAGAGTGCTTTTTAAGTACTTATACTGTGGCTTAAAAACAGGCTTAGCAAAAACCATATAATACTGCTAAAACATATGTTTATCAAACAGAAAGAAAAGGTTATATTGTATCATCCAATTAAGACTTGGACTCATACATGCTCTCCAGTATTAAATCCAGAAGTTCTCCCTCTGGATCAGTTTCCTTTCACTGTCACCTCATATTAGACAGCTGAAAGAAACTTCTCTCTAGCCATAAATTCTAGTGAACAATGGGATATGAGGAAATTATCCACATGCTTCACAGATATATAGGACAATCTCAAGCACATGAATTCCATGCTGTCTTACATCTATGGTCCAGAATGAAGCGCAACTTACAAAAGTGAATGGCACTACTGTTACAAAGAGCTCAGGCCCACTGGTAGGATTATGCATGTAATTCTACAAGTTTTTCTGTTAGATTTCCACATATCTGAAGTCTGCACCACACTATCATTTTGGTATATATAGAAGGGTAAGGCACATTGGCCCCCTCTGTAGTGCATCTTTAATCTGTACCATACATATTGTCCTTTACCTCCACAGCTCTGACTATATAGTAAGTATAAGAAGGAAGGAAGGGAAAGGAAAGGGGTGGATGGGGATGTGAAGGAGAGGGGGAGGTGACAGGGAGAGGGGGAGGGGAGAGGGGGAGGGGAAAGTGAGAGGGGGAGGGGACAGGGAAAGTGGGAGGGGGCAGAGTGGGGGAGGGGACTAACGCAGGGTGTGATGAGCAAGAAATAAATGTATATCTCCAATGAAAAAACCTATTCGCTGGGATGTGAGGGAACCAATAGGCAGTGATGGATCTGGAAATGCAGTAATACATCTTAGGTGGCCCTGCTGTGGGGGAACACTCAAATTAATAAGCAATCAATCCACGTCAGTCTGTATATCATGTAGGATGTCAAGGATGTTTCTAGTGTTTGTAATATTAACTCATATTTTTGGCAGCAATGGTCTCATAATGTTCCTGAAATTCTTGAACTGGGTTCATAAAGAGAATCCCAGGCTGAAACAGTTGTCTATGTGTTCTGTGATGCAGAGATATATGTACTTTAGAAATCATATTCATAGATGGTAGGACTGTTTTATCTATTTCCAGAAAATGAGACCAGCTTTCCTCTGTTGTTTTAAGCAGTTGAAAAAATGTTTTTGGTGTAGAAGTAGGTCACCTCTTTTAGTTAAAGGGTAAACATTTGCATCAATGTATTGCCTAAGTGCTGGTAAATAATCATACAGAAAATTAGCCATAATAGCAACCCATTTACCTAATTTATTGTCAACTATTGAATAATCTCTTTGAATAGCCATCAAGACGGTATTTTCCTCCTTAAATAGATTTCTCAATATTATGCATATCTATTTTTGTTCTCCAACACCTTCAGAACAGACTTCTCTTACTGTGGCTCATAATAAGGCACACAGTCAGACCTGCACTTATTGTCAAGACTAGAAAGACCTTGAATAGATAACACATTTATTTTTTTCTACATCATTTTTGTATCCAAATACAGAGAAATGTCATTCACAAAATTCTTGCAGATAAAAGAAAAAGTTCTAAAAGTAGCACTAAACCCAATATATGTTAATGAAGAGAAAGAATAAAGATTGACTACATTGTTATTTATTTTTGTTTTCTGTGATTGTACACTTTTTGATTTTTATTTTTTTGCCTACCATATTGTACTTCTGTTTTTAGACATATTTATCAGCTTAATGTAATATATTTCTACCTTTCAGCTCCAACCAATGAAATGATTGATTTGATACCTAAATATTCTTATCAGTTTCATTTAAAACTCATGGCCGGAGTGTTTTCTTCCCTATTTATTGATACATTCCTCAGAACTAGTGTCAAACAGCTATGATATATATTTCTCAAAAGGGGAAGTATTTCAGCTTTGGAATCTGAACCATTTGTTAAGATAACTATTAAAATGAGTGCTATAGCATTTGTGGACCTTCTACAGCATGCTTTGAACTTACATGACTCCATTCATGTACTAGCTAGTCCATAGTTCTGTTATGGTTCCATACCCTAGTGGGCATGTATAGGTCTACATCAAGCATTACTTTATGTGCATTCATACTGACAACACATTCTTCCAGAATATAACAAAAGTATCATCTGTAGCCCAGTCCTGTGGCATAGATTGATGAGGCCCTGGCAACTGTCCAGGAGAGCAACATGAGCATCTAAGAGATCAGGCAGGGGAGGATGTGTTTAAGCAACTGAAGCAAACTCACTCATCCTACTGGAGAGGAAGAGAGAGGTTAACTGGCCCATGTCATTGCTTACACCCAGGGGTGGTTGTGTGCACACATACACCTCCTCTACCAGACAAGGCAGATATTGCAAGTCTGCAGGCAGCATAGGTGTGGAAAAGGTAATTTACTCCACCAGGCTTGCAGCTAGCCCACTTCCTACAACAAGACTGTTGTCAATGAAGAACATTTGGGTCAATATGGTTTCCTGGGCAGGAACAAATGGGATATAGGACTTTCATTTGGACTGGGGATGCCTGGCTCCTGACCCTTTGGTATAAAAGGACTTATTGCATGTGGGCAGTGGAAATATTGAGCAGGGATCCTGTGGTTGTGGGGAGAAGAAAGAAAACATCATTATCGTTATGGTCAGCAGAGCTTGGTGTATACAGCATTGTTACAGTATTTCACTGGTGAAAGCCAGAAGAATTTGCAATCAAAGGCTGAGTTTTTTTTAATAAAGGGCCACCCCACCTCAACTCTCATAATTTTTATTAAAAAGTTTAGTGATCTATGCTGCAGCCATAATCCCCATGTTAAAACCAAAAGACATAATTAGTTTTAGATTGTACATTCTTTTTCTAGTAGATTTTCCAGTACTGTTGTTTTCTTATTTAAGCTCCAAGCATTGGTATAAAGTATCTTAAGTGTATTCTCATTGTGCTTTAAGTCACTAGTGATCTTTGTAGTATGTTGTAAAAAACAATTTGTGGATGCACGTATTTGGGATTTATAATTATACCATAGCATACCATGATTAAACCATGAGAAATTGCCATAACGATGGCACACCAAATGGCTGCCATATGATATAGCTGTGAATAAATCACCTAATAACACATGGTGGAATGTTCAGCAGTCAGCTGTAAGTTCCTCTACAGTTTCTATCAATTTTTAAACAAAACTATGGAATATATGCAAGCCTTGCCATTACTAAAGTCTACCTTGCTGCACACATACACTGCAAGTATAATAATGTAGCTTTGCTTAGGTATGCAAGAAGAAAATTCGGACTGTTACAAAGTTTTTTTTTTTGTGGGGGATCATTTTTCTCCCCCTACTACATTCTAACAAGTCATCCCCACTGTCCCACATCCATCATCATTTCTACCGATACTTCAATTTTCCTCCAGACTAACCCCATAATTTTAACCAGGGCCAATACAGAGCATAAAGATGTCCTAAGGGTGGCACTGTCCATCATCTGGTAGGGTATTTTTATCTTTATGACCTAATCACATTACCTCCCTCCCTTGTGGTTCCCAGTGGTTGCATCTGAGGGGCTGACATGCTCAGCCATGTCTCCACCCATCCCCATCTTATGACACATCTTCCAGCACAACATACCTATCCTCCACCAGGGATTGTCACCAACAGCACTGCCCTCCATCCACAGGATAGTTATGCTCATCCATCCCTACCACTCTATCAGTCACTTAAGCCACTAATCAACCCAGGTCAGCTGGGCTATAGTCAGGGCTCTATCCCCCTATTATGCCAGACAAGTCTATATTGTTATAAAGTTTATAAAGTTCATAGTTGCATGAATGGAAAAACAGGATTTGATCATCTCCGTTGAAGCCAGAAAGCAGCAAGTCTCCTTTAACTGGTTATCCATCCTTACTAGTGGGACAACTGGCTGGTAGTAGGTGACATTCCTTGTGCTACAGGCTTCATAACTGTGTGTGTTTGCATATGTGTTTATGTGTGTTCATAGGTAAATACTAGGCTAACTGCCTTTGTCAGCTATTTCAAGCCTAGCCAATTTCCCTTGGTGAGAATCAAACCCTGTACCTTTTGTATAAGAGGTAAACACCTTAACCATTATGCCAGCCCCTAGTGTGTGTGTGTGTGTGTGTGTGTGTGTGTGTGTGTGTGTGTGTGTGTGTGTGTGTGTGTGTGTGTGTGTGTGTGTGTGTGTGTGTGTGTTTGTGTTTACGCGTGTATGTGTCTGTGTATATGTGTGCTTGCACACAGGTATGTATGTGCATGTGCACATATGTGGACAGTCAGTTTTCCAGCACTAACTCAGTCTGGATTAACTGGAGTGTTCTGGATTTTAGTGTTCCCTTATTTAGTTTTTCTTGCCACCTTATGGAATGGACAGCATGAAGAAGAAGAATATAAGCAAGTTTTTTCTCTATTTATGCTTTCAAATAACCATATGTAGTTCTCTGCCTAGTGTTTTAAATTTGTTGTACTTTATTAGTTGCTTCCACAAGCTGATTATAATCTCCATTTAAATGACAACATATAGCATTTGTTGGACTTGATCAAAGTTCAGGTGCAGAAATGTTCATTGTCTCTAATTCCGTCACCATAGCAGAACTCAAACCTTTTTTATTATGTCTAATATAACAAATCATTTATTAAAAGAGACATATGGAATATATGCTTATAAACAAACTCATTGAATACAAAAGAGTCCAAATAGATAAAAATGTCCTCAAAACATGCATTGAAAATGGACAAATTTATAAATCTAAAAGTCAGAAATGCAAATAATAGCACATAACACACATTATCTGCCACACACACACACACACATACACACACACACACACATGTTACACACACACACACGTTACACACACACACACACACACACACACACACACACACACACACACACACACACACACACACAAATAAATCTAACACCAACACTAAATCTAGTCTTAAATCTGACACTAATTCTAAACTACTAGTGTTATCTACAAGCCTAAACCTAAGTCAAGACCTAACCATAAGTCTAAACTTAACCCCAACCTTAGCTGTGATCAAACTCAAAAATATGAATCCTATCCCCACCCCAAACCCCAACTCTGTCTTATATATGTACTATAGCAACATGTGTGAACACATGGTATTTTATTCAGTATATTATTTACACAAATAACTGTCTTAGTGTAATATTCACACAAATAAAATTCAATCAAAGGACACAACCAAACTGTTCTTGACCAAACTGCCGAAAGACATATAACTTACTCTCTTATATACTCTAAGATGAATTTTATGACACGAATAACTGTTGCATACTATCCATTAAGAACTTCTATTTCCACTGATTTTCATATAGGAACTGTAAAAGTTTGGTATCCATTTTGTAACCAGTCATTTGTAGTTAAGGGTACTATGAAGTAAAATAAGTCATGTAAGCTCAAGATTGAATATATTTTGCAGTTACATATCCCAAACCTGCAAACCCAATAATTTCAAAAAAGAAAAGAAAATCAAAAATTAATAAAAAGTTCCTTCTTATAAAGCAAAAATATCAATGAATACATTGGTCAGAAATAACTCTTACTTAACACAGGAGAATAGTCTAAGAATAATTTAAAATGATATCTTGTATGTAAAATGTAGCTTACAAAATGATGAAAAAGTAAGTTAAATCAAATCTCTGTACTAATCAGAACTATTGTGACATACAAAGAAAATACAAGTGACACTTCTTTATGACTCACTGATAACAGTGCCATAGTTTCACTTTTTAACTGATGTAACATGGAAGGATCAAAACACTTTTTAAACATGTAAATGTTTACTAGAATTAAGTTTCCTTACTGGCATTAACATTTAGAAATTAGTAATGGCAGAACAAGAATGCTTGCAAAGCTGCTTTGCTGCTCCGATACTCACAGGTTATTCAAAGTTACCTACAAAAGGAGAGTCATTTACTATCTTGTCACTTCACATCACATGAGAGTAAGCGCTGTTAAGTCACTGTCCACCACTGAGGTAACAGCCCATGCTATCATGCAGTTTCATTAATCAGCTAGAATCATATAATGCATGTAATATTTCACACCTTTAATAAAAATGAAACCACTTAGATCAATTGTGATTTATAAATTACTCCAGTATGTGTTAGGAGATTTTTGTTCTGATACATGTAATAGTTTCCTTATGTTCATAATGGCAAAAAATTTGGTTCAAAAGGGCATTAATGACTTATATTAAGAGTTGTGCATTTAGGTAAGTTGCAAAAAGGAGGTGCACATTTACTTTCTATAGACATAAGCAGCTCACCAACCAGTAAAAATGAACAGAGAATAAAAGAGTTGTGATTGATAATTTTTGTGAATGTTTGAAGCTACCATTGAACAAAAGTCCAGCTAACTCATACTTGAACTCCTTTTCAGTGGCCAAGCCAATTAGACTCTGGTAGTGCCTCTGGACTCGCCTGTCTTACAGACTGAAATGGGAGCAATGTGACAACAAATATAATGACGTTGTGAAATCTTACATACATACATACATACATACATACATACATACATACAAATGTTTCAAGCATGGGCATTAATGCCCTTCCAGCTTGCCAATATACCAAAACACTTCTAAACAAGTACTTACTTTAATGTAATTTGGTCGTCTGTTCCAAGCATCAGCTACTGTGTCAGACAACCAATCAGTACACTTCTCATTCGTATAGAATCTTCTACATAGGTTATATGATGATTCTCTAGTACTTTTTGATAACCCCAAACATTCCCAGAGGCAGTTGTCTCTAAATGCCCAATATACCTGAATAAGATCTCCTTTTAAATATCTGTAAGATACACTGTACAAGTTCAGATATTTTAGTCTTTCATAATAACTTAGATTTTCACATCCATGGATGCCCTTGGTATATTTCTGCTGTACTCTTTCCAGTTTATTCATGCTTGTTTTCCAATAGGGTTTGCATATTCCATACTCAAGTTTGGGTCTAATGTAACTAACAAGCAATAACTTCATTATGTTTGATTTCCTAGACTTTATAAATCTTTTTATACAATCTATAGTTCTATAACTATCATTATCCAATTGGTTGATATGATTAGAAAAACTCATAGCTGAATCTACCCATATATCCATGTCCTTAAATGAGTCTACAGTTTCAATCACTATGTCCTGTATTAAATATTCACCTTTCAGTTTATGTCTCCCAAATCTCATATGCTTAGTTTTTGATGTATTTATCAACATATTATTCTCATGTGCCCACATGGTCAATTTAATCAAATTATTTTGCAGGCATGCCTTATTTGTAACACTTGTAATTGGTTTACCCAATTTCAGTTTGTCAGCATATAGACCTCAGATGAAAAAGTAAGGTCTAAAAGATACAATCTAAATCAGTAAGGGCCTAGGACAGAGCCCTGTGGGACACCTTGACTGTAACCAAGGATTTCACCTGTCCAATTGGTGTGTGATACTTGCCATGTCCTATTTGTAAGCCATGCAGCTATCCATCTTATCAACAGTGCATCAATACCTAGTTGTACTAATTTATTGATCAGTGTTTTCTGTATGACCCTGTCAAATGCTGAAGTTAAAAGTATATAAATCACATCACAACACAATTTTTCATTCATAGTTATTATATTTTTATAGAACATCATGTTACAGGTGGTAATAGATCAATTTTCAACATATGCATGCTAATATATGGTTTCAAGTCCTAACCTATCCAGTTCTGACAATAACTTATCCAGTATTACCTTCTCCATTATTTTTCCACAACAAGAAAGTAGACTTAGGGGTCTATATGATTCTGGGTTTGTCCTACTCCCCTTTCCATAAAGACAGGTTTAATAAGTGTATGTCTCCAATATTGAGGAATCTCCCCATATTTATATGACCTAGTGAATAATAGATATAATGCTAGTGTAAGTTCTTGCTGAAGTGTTCTCAGGTCATTGTTACTTATTCTGTCTCCTCCTTGCGCTTCATTTGGATCCAGTTTGCACAGTTCTTTTTCAATATAATCTAATTTGATTCCAGTGTCTGAGGTTACTTGGATGTCACTAGGACAACTTACCACCCCTTTTGTGGAGCCAAACAGTTTTGCATAAGATTTTGTAAATATATCTATAATCTATTGTGTCTGAGAATAAATTTTAGAATCTGCACACAGTTTATCAATTTGTGTATCGTTATTCCTTCCACATCTTATGTATCTATAAAAATGTTTCCTATTAAGCTTAATATCTTTATATACATTTTCTTCAATTTTTTCTAGATCTTGTCTAACACTATGCTTAATCTGTTTGTCCAGCTTATTTCAGTTTTCAAAGTTGTAGTTTGACCTCTCTTCCATTTCTTATATATTTTTGTCTCTCACTTTAATCAGCTATCTAGTTCTTATGGAGATATACCCCCCTGATGTTGCGTGCCTAGATCCTGATGTTAAACATTTTTTTGACTTTTTGCACTCAAACAATTTCTCTTTCAAAACTTTCCACATTCCATTTGCAGTTTTTCCACTGAACACCTCACTACAGTTAGTTTTATATAGTAACTGTTTTGCTTCCCTATAATCTGTAATTAACCTTCTGTGCATTGGCTTATATTTCAGTTTGGCAGAATTATCTAGCAATAAATTAACCTTAATAACCCCATGATCACTGCACATCAATGGTGGTAAAACGTGACTTGAAGTTACAGTAATTTCTTTGGGAACACAAACAATATCTAGTATATTCCATCCCCTGGTAGGTTTTTTTTTACAATCTGAAGCATTTGTTGTTCCTGAATATACTCTGTGAATAATTTATTTACTAACATTGTTGAATCAATATTATTCCAGTCTGTTTCTGGTAAATTTAAGTCCCCAGCTAATATTATTCTTCCCTCTTGGTTTCATGTAAGAATGTAAGAAATGTATGAATTCCTCTAGGTCATCTGCACTTGACTTTGGGGGCTATACACTCCAACAATTGTTATATGTTCCAGGGTTGTCTTTATTGTCACAGTTACACAGTCTATAGTATTGGTGTTATCATTGAACATATAATAATCACAGGTCTCATTGCTATCTTTAGTCCCTATCATAACACCTCCACCTGATTTTTTGTTAGAATGTCTGTTATAGTAAAAACATTTATACCCTGTCAGAACTGGTTTCCAGTCATTGTTCTTTAACCATGTTTCACAAACAATAACAACCTCAATCTCATGGGGCACGTAGCACATTTTCTGATAAAATGAAAAACTTTATTATTAATGCTCCTAGCATTAACAACTATCAGAGATTACTCAAATGTTGATATCTGTGAACTGTTACATTTTGACCTGGCAAAAATCTTGGCTAGTGTTTGTCAAATACTGCAAAATATCTGCTGCAAAAATTATCTTCCCTGACCTAGACAAATGCATACCACCCTGTCTGAACATGTGTGCCCAAAAGGAGGCTTGGATGTTCTACACATTTCCATTTTTTAAAACAGGACATTTTTTCCATGTAGGTGTTTATCCAAAAAAAATCTTTTCATTCACAGTGACCTGACTATCTTTTCTATAGGTGATTTGTGAAAAATATGTCCTAACACCAGTACAATCTATTCTATCTATGAGGACTGTCAGTCTCCGACTAACAGTAAGAGAATCTTTGTTAGTGACATCATTTGTACCAATGTGAATAAAAACAGATCCATACTTCCTTACATTAAGGCATTCCGAGGCTTGTTTCATATCTTTCATTTTTGCTCCTGGCAAGCATAACACTACTCGATGTTCATTATCATCTCTGCAGATATAAGTATCAGTTCCTCTAATAATTGAATCTCCAATTACAAGAATATCTTTGCTGACTTTCTCTGAAGAATCTTCAACTTTTAATATAGTCATTTCTGCTCTATCAATTGTTACAAAGGATGGATCGTCATCACTATTAGTCTTATTAATTCCACTGTTTTCATTGCATATTAAATTCCCATCCAGCTGGCATTGTAAATCCACAGCTTGAGCCATGTAGTCAACATCTTACAGTAATGTTCTTCAATCCTTCCACGTTCAGTTTTGATTTCTTCCTTTTCACCTGCACCTTGCCTCTTTTTTCTACCTTTTCCACTGGAAAGGTGATGCCTTTTTCTGTAGACTGAGGGTTTTCTGATAGACAGATATCTTCATTCCCTGTCACCAGTGTGTTAGATAACAAAGCAGAATCCTTTTTACTACGTATTCTCTTTCCTTTACAGTCATTAGTCAGTTTCTTTTTCTTCCCTGTTATTTGTTGAGAACTTCTTCCTTTTTTTCTTTTTTTGTTTCCTTTTAAACAAGCTGGATCCTCAGATTGCTGAGTACTTGCATCCGCAATTCCATAGTTCTCAGGGGCATCATCATGTTTCATAGGGGTTGAATGTTCTTTGCAGAAATTAGATGCATCATTTCCTCAATCTGTTCTATTTGTTCTATGCCTAACATTATTTAGTTAATCTGTCCAGTCATTAATATATGATACAACAGTTCTCCAAGCCATGCCAATTGCACATGTGCGATCATTATCATTAAGTCGAGATTTGCTTCTAACAATGGTAAGCAAATCATCCAACTTTTGACACAAGGAACAAAGATCACCAGTGTTATCAGTTGTTACCTTTAAATATGCATAGCATTTATTACACTATACAAGATACCTGTGCATTAGCAAATCGTTAATTGCATACTCATTTAAGGAATCCATATTCAGCTTTAAATGAATAAACTATTGCAAAGGAAAAAAATTAGTCAATAGCAAAGAATTCAAAGGAACTTAAATCAACTTCTATGACAAAAATTATGCCAGCAATATCCAACTAAATAATAAAATATAATAAAGTTGTTCTGACCATACAAGTTCTACCAACCAGACAGAAGTTGTAATTCTTTACTTGCTTGCAGTAGCTTCTGCTCACTATAGCTTGCAGTCGCACCTCCTTTTAACAGTAAAAATAAATAAAACTTCTCTTACCAGTCAACTCCACAACAAATCACAAACTAAGACAGAATTGTTTAGATATGCTCAGAAGTTTCCTCTCTGCAGACTGTGTAAATTTATAGCTGTCTAGGCCCCTTGGGGTGGCTAGAGCTTGCCTGTCTAAAACCTATCCCTTTCTCACAACCAGCAGTGAAACTAAAGGTATAACAACAAAATATGAATCAAAGTAAAGCGTGTTAATAAGCAGTCTCTTCCTACCTACAAACAGTTAAAAATAGTGATAACAAATGCAATATAAATTCTTGTTACTGGTGTGGGCTTCCAAATAGTCAATGCTTAACGAATGCTATGGGAAATTCATTACTATACAGTTTTGCTTGGTTAGGGTCTGGCAAATATTCCAGAAAGAATCATGAACTAAAACAGAAACTGAAACAGCATTTTAAATTTGTTAGTTGTTCTTTCTAGGACTTGCAACTGCAACATTAGTAACTAGGCTGTACCCTTTATAAATAAAAAAAAAAAAGATTTCCTGTAAAAAAAGGGTAGCTTCTGAGTTGTTATGGCATTCATATTAAATCATCAATGACTGAATATGTGTTCTTATAAACTTTGTTTTTCATTTTTTCTTTCATGCTAGTTTGTGCAAACACTTCGGTCCTCTTCATCTGGTTGACAGAAACTCTTGGATGTAAATATATTTATATAAACATGAAGAGAGTAAATTGGCAATGAGACCAATAAAAGTAATATAATTTCCGTAAAAGCAAATTTTGTGTTAAGCCATTTTTATTTTAAAGCCAAAAGCTACAGACTTGAAAAAGCAATAGGTGACAGACAGCTCCTTGAGTAAGCTGACCAAAGATAACTGCAACATTGTTACAAAGTATTCAAATACAACCACAACATTTTAAAAAGTAACAGTATATTAAAGAACTACTAAAAGCGTAAACCACAAAATATAAAGTTAAGAAGACAGATTACAAACTTAAAAAACAAGTCTTAACAGTGGTGCAGTGGTTAGCATTGTCACCTCACAGTAAGAGGTTCTCCGGTTCAATTATTGGCTGGCATGCCTTCTGTGTAAAGCTTGCATGTCCTCCCTGTGTTCATGTGGTTTTTCTCAGGGTGCTCCAGTTTCCTCCCACATTCCAAAATACATGTGTCTGGAGCAGTTCTTCCTGGGCCTCCACTGAAAATGGGTCTGTCCCAGTCAAACTTTCCTGGTAAACAAATGTTAAAAAAATAAAATGCATGACTAAATTAAAACAATATCTCTACAAGGAAAGGAGAAACAGCTCCAAAGCTAAGTAGACTCCCATCACAAAACAGAAGATAAATATAGTAGCAGAAAAACGGAGGTCTAACCACGATCAAGAAGTCACATCCAAAATGCCAAGGTGAGGATGAAACAACGATTTATTTCATTAACATAAAGATGAGTGCTTTCGCGTAGTGGAACCTACGCTTCTTCAGATAATAAAAGATACAAAACATTTCCCTTATATACAGAATTAGGCAGGAAGAATAGCATTGATTATCAAGCAATTATCCAATAAAACAATTTATTTGAATGCAGCATCTCACTGAACAATAAAAACTAACTTCTGAAGATATAAATAAAAACAGAGAAATATATACATGTGGCAAACAAATCAGCTATTACTTTCAACATTAAATAGCCTAACTAACTGCCTAACATTAGTAGCATTTCTAAATATGCAAATCGCTGCAACCCGCTCGATTATATGCCAAAACTTAACATATTACTGTTTGCTCTTCATGATATTATTAATGCTAATACATTCCTTCATTAAAAATAAATGAAGGCAGAAACCACTATAGTGGAGCAATGATGCGAGGTTGGTGTTTCTGAATGTACACATCACTGCTTAACATTAGATGATATACTGAAATTCTAGGAGATATATTTTACTCTTAATGATATGTTGGATCCTGAATGCACTTCATTTGCTGAAAATGAATATAAGGCATGGATCGCTATGTACTGCAACGGTAATGTGTCGTTAAGGACACGCCTCCTGTCCGTTTAATCTATGAGGACTAAAATACTATACAAGCTTAATATGCATATGTATATATCACGCTATGCAATTGCCATAAAACATATATATTTATTTAAAAGCCTGAATGCCCATATATATGGAAGTACTCTAAACACTTATGGACATTGCAAGAAGGCTGTATATTTATAATTTAATAAACAACGCGTCCGCGTGAAGGCAGTCGCGTCAAGATTAAAATCTAATTAAATAAGCAACAAAAATGCATGCATTATCTGATTGTGTCTGCAAGACTAAAATGCTATATATGCTCCATGGATATAAATGTAAGCATCAGTATCTGATCAAATATTCGAATGTAGGATATAAATACATGAACATTTGCGTGAAAAACATGAATCCTAACCTTGTAAATAACATTGAAAGTCATGTAACCATAATGTAAAAAATATATATATATATATATATATATATACACAACTATATATCAGTCAGTCAACGTAGGCATGGCAATTCAAAGTTATACAATGCTTAATATATATCAAA
This sequence comes from Protopterus annectens, assembly GCF_019279795.1. Classification (NCBI taxonomy): domain Eukaryota; kingdom Metazoa; phylum Chordata; order Ceratodontiformes; family Protopteridae; genus Protopterus; species Protopterus annectens. The sequence continues at coordinate 1,186,586,183 of NC_056745.1, forward strand.
TAGGTAACAACAACTGATGTATTATAAACCTAGAAAATGAAAGAATACCTAGAGATGTATATAACCCTCAGTGTGGAATCCTGACTGTCAAAAGTGTGGTATATTATATACAGGGACGGAATTGTAAATATCAGTGTTAAGGTTACTCTGAATTCCTAAAAATATAAATTAAAATAATACAATACATTTACATGAAATATATCAAACGTAATCAAACCAACAGACATTTATAAAGAACTCATGGAGGTAAAATTATTATTATCCACTAATAAACTCTAATGCATTCAAGCAAAGGTTTTATGGAGATGGAATTATTATTATCTGTTTTTATTTATATCTTCAGAAGTTAGTTTTTATTGTTCAGTGAGATGCTGCATTCAGATAAATTGTTCTATTGGATAATTGCTTGATAATCAATGCTATTCTTCCCGCCGAATTCTGTATATAAGGGAAATGTTTTGTATCTTTTATTATCTGAAGAAGCGTAGGTTCCACTACGCGAAAGTGCTCATCTTTATGTTAATGAAATAAATCGTTGTTTCATCCTCACCTTGGCATTTTGGATGTGACTTCTTGATCGTGATTAGACCTCCGTTTTTGTGCTACAATATCTCTACAAGAACAGAGTCTCTCTTGTTTTGATATTGGCAATAATATGTATTGCTTTGGTACACAATGAAAAAGCTCATAGCAAAGATTTATTATTTATGTCACAGCACTAAATGTCAGAAATGATAAAAGCTTCATTATTAGATTTGACTGATAAGAAAGTCTACTGGCTTTATAAGACTATATCAGATAATAGCGGTGATAGGTTAGTACTAAGCTAACTGCCCTTGCGAGCCATTTTAAGCTTAGCCAATTATCCCTTGTGAGACTCAAACCCTGCACTTTGTGTTTGTAAGGCAAACACTATAACCATTAGGCCACTGATAGTTTCAATGATAACCAAAACTAATTATTAAAATAAGGCTAGCAAAAGAAAATGTGCAATTTGATATATATATGGTCTGACATGAGCATACGCTCCAACCCTAACATCTCCTGGCAGATGATGAAATCCCCACCTCCACCAGTACTCTCGGAGGGTACCACAACACCAGCTGCCAGGGTAGTGCTACCTGAAGGAGCAGGGGCAGCAGAGGCATACTGTCATGTTGGGTACCAGATGTGCTGGGCATCAATGCTGGAGCTGGTGGAGTGGGTGCAGGCTCACCCACTGGGGCTGGCCTACTTCACTGTGCTGTGAAGCATTTATTGATTTGTTACAGATAGATGACATGGACACATTTTGATGACACATAATAGAAAATAAAAAAAGAGATGAGGGTTGAGGTGGGAGAAAAAGAGACAACATTAGTGCCATCATATGTGACATACAATGCATTATCACAACTATACAACTGTTTTATATAAACTATTGTATTTAAGTATATATCCTAGCAATTACAAACTATAATTATGGCTTGCTCAAAGTAATTATTGCAATGTACATACATTGTACATATACTTGATCCAATACTACAGATTACAGTTAACATCAGGGCATTTATGCCACTTGTACAGAGTTTAATTCATGTAATATTATTAAAGAAATGTAGTATTTTATAGGTATTACTTGTAGTACTTGAACCCACAAGCTTTGAATATATTCTTACACGACTACTAAAATTGGCTTGTGCTACAGGCTTATGCACAGATACTTGCTTTTACAGTTAGGATATGCATGCTCACTTTGCTACTACTGTATAGAAAACAAAAATATATCTAACTTTTAAAGCTACAATAATATTTCTCTTGTACATACCACCAGCAGGAGTCTGCTGATTCAACTCAATTTCAAGATTAGCTGTGAAAAGAAAAGAAAAGAAAAGAAGAGCATAATGCATGCCAGTCTTGCCGATATTTAGCTTTCTATGTATTATAAATTATCTTTATTAGCATATTCACACAACTGTGAGATGTCACTAGTTTGAAACTCATCCAACCACTGATTGAGCATATCCCTCTTGTGCCTTTGTAGGTCATTGAAATGGTGCCTACACTGTTCTCCAGTGTATGGGATGCCAGTCGAACTGGATACAGCCTTGGCTAGACAGACTATTCCAAGCCTTGGACTTGTACTGGGAGACAGAATAGTCCCCCTGAAGAAGCCTTTGGCTGTGGTACTTTACCAGGAGTCCAATAAATATTTTGGACTCCTGAACACTCCACCTCATTTCCCTAAATTGAGCACCTTCCTCTCTAATGCTAGACATGTCTAATCCCAAAAGTAGAGCAATGGTAAAGGATGATTTCCCACCAGTTCCTGTTATCGAATCTACTGGTAGTGTCTAAACTTGAGAAATGATGCCAACTTCATTTGTGCAGTGTTAAGTGAAGAGCAACAGTGTCAAGCAGGGAGGAAAGCAATTTTTCAAACTGGAAGATTAATCTGACACGACATTAATTTGAGGGGTGTTTGCTGCTGTAACTGTTAGGTGATTTAACTTTGCAGGCATGCACTGGGGACATAAATGTTCATGACCTGACACATTTTTGGTTTGGCTTTATACACTGATAAAATTGACTTTTACAGTGTGGGATTTAAACCTATGCATAAGGGACAAAACATTTTCTTCCACAGTGGGGATTTTCCATCTTTGTCACAGAAGAAGTGCTTCTCAGACATAATCATGAATCATTCCTAAATAGAGATGAAAGTTTGAGGTGATAATAATGTATGTGTGTGGCCTGACAAGTTCCTTCTACATAGATTAATTTGTGTATGTGTCTTATTTAAGTGTGAAGGTCTTCCAAGTTCAAATTGGAGAATTATGCTTATAGAAACATAGTAGACAGTACACCCTCAGCCATCCATCTGAACCTTCAAAACACAGTAAGGGTGTCTTATCCCTTATACATATAATTCACAATTTATAATTATGTATAAAGTGTATAATTGATATTTAATATAATGTGAAATGGACAGTAAAAATGTCTGGAATTTCCAGTATTAGAACCTATGACCATGTGTATAGTAGCCCTAAACTTACACCTGTTGGCACAGAAATATTGAAATAACACGTAGATTTTCCTGTTCACTATTATAAATGTAAACTATAAGCATTGTGCAAATGTGATAAGCATAGCTAAACCTGACATTCATTGTGTTTCACCATTTACCTTGTTTGTCCTACACCGCACACCATGCAAACACTAGCATTAATAAAAAACATACAAAAAAAGAGAAAATTAGGTGAAATGAAGAAAAGGAATCTATTAAACAAACAACACTACAAAATATATGGTGGTACACGTAAAATATTTTTTCACAAGTCTGGATTTGAACTCTCACTACAATGGACCTTCAAAACACAATAAGGGTGTCTTATCCCTCTTTGCTATGCAAACAGCTTTGCAGCAAACAACAAAAATCATTGTGCATACAACCAACTGCAACATCATCCACAGTATTAACAAAACATATGACAGTTGTTTGTACATGTATTAATTTCAGAAGTAGTGCACTGAGTGATGACACAACCCTTTCAAACTATTCCTTGCATAAATGCAACTTCTATCTTATCTCTCTGTGTTTGCTGCCCATTCTTGTCTTATCTAACCAGTAATATGATATATGCAGTCTGTAAGGCATTCTGTATCATTGTCCTTAAAATGTGTGAGGATATTAAATAGCAGTAATATACAGTTGTCAAGAAATGAAGCGTATGTTAGATGTTACTGAACAGAAACCGTGGAATATGTGCTGCTTACTTACATTGAAAATCTTGATGCTGACAAACCCACTGGAGGTAGGGGAGTCTGAATTGCTGTTGTGTTTTCCTTCTCCCTACCATTAATCATTCACAGTTGCAATCTGTTAGCAACAAACACTGAGTGCCTGCACTATGTTTACATCTGATACACAAAGCCAATTTACAGCTTTACCATGCACATAGCTCTGAATCTACACTATAAAAAGGTAACCATGTAGCTAGGGAACCTGAAGGTGAGGAGACTTGTTTAGATAACAACAAAAGAATATATGACTTTGGGATTTACCTGCACAGAAGACTACTGGTCTTAATAAGGAATGCTTTCATTTTTCTTTGATATACTTCATATGGTAAAATGTCAGTAAGAAAAATCTGTTTTGCACTCTGTATATATATATATATAGAGAGAGAGAGAAAGAGAAAGAGAGAGAGAGAGATAGATATATGCATTAGCAAATGCTACTTTTAGAATTGTACTGATGGCATAGGCATGTTTGTCAGGGCATTTTACTTTTTCAGATACACACCCTTAGTAACTCTCATCACAAATGCTAATATTACAGCTGTTTGTCTCTGTACACTATTCTATTGCTATTTCTGTGAAATGTAAATGTCCTATATATTCAATGACACAAAGGTGTTACCCTTCTAGGATAGACAATGCACACATCTAAGGGAGTGCTGGCCACAAGTAGACATGACTGGCAAGTGCTTAAAATGGAATGTTCTGTGGTAAGTCTGTACACATTTTGCAGGGACAGTTTATTTGATAGCACTTTTAGCATTTCAATAGTTTGTTAGCAAAATATGTCATTTGCTTGTTGCTTTTGGGGATGGGGGAGCAAAGTTGCATTTCTGTTTTGGCACAAACAAGATTTTGCTATGTTTGCTATGTTTCCTCTCCTTGTTTTGGATTCAACCTTCCTTTTTGTGTGATTGTAATATGTTACAACCACACAATTCCTTTATTTTATATTTGAATATCTTTACTGTTTTATGTTTCTCCAGTGGGTAATACTGAAATACTACTTTTTACATGTTACATCAAATCAGGACTTTTATTTATGTGATACTTATGTGTATTATCCTTCTTTTGTGTTTTATGTCACCTAGGCCTATAGCATCCAGGTGCCCAAATACCCAAACCCCCCCCTTCAGTGACCCTGAAAATAAAGTAATTGTGGAAGCATTTCAGCATCATGGTGCTTTTATACTTGAGAGAGGATGTGGGGGTATGTCTAGCAGAATGCAGAGTTGATAGCAGATAGCTGCTGATGTGAATGCAGTAGGTGGCCAGAGCAGGACATATGATTAGGTGAGCCATAAAGCCACTGACATGATTTCATCAGGCCTGGAGGAGAGCAACTGCAGTGGCCCATGAATGAGTTACTGAGGGGTGTGGCTGCTACAGAGCCACCACTGACACCAAATGAAGAGTTCCAGTCCACTGTCAGGGATCCAGACAGCTCACTGTAAAGTTAACAACAGCATGTCATTGACATTCGTGCTGCTGCTTCAAGATGGACAAGTATGTCCCAGACTGAGCTTCAAGATAGGCTTACCTATCTCAATTGTTAAATGCTTCTTATATAGTGAAATATTGACAGCAATACTTAAGTTCTGTTTAACATTACATTTGTTTGGGGGAGGAGGGAATAATTGTAGAGTGATATAATTAACAACACATTCTGGTTGATTATACATGGGCTTGGGGTGGATGTGCCATCGAAGTTCTTGTTAAAAGTATCATTAATGTACATATAAAGGGTGAAAAGTTTTAACCCTCCTGTGTTACAGTTCATTCTGATGATGGTGTCCTTACCTTTTGCTTAACTTCGTCCAGGACCATCCAATATAGGCAGTCTACAATCATCTGCACATGGTAAGCCAGATATTTGTATGTCAGTACTGATGAACAGTTCAGAGAAATAATCAGTTTGTGGGTGTCAGTACTGTTGTGTGCATTGCTGTACTATCTGTAAAAGTGGTACTGTTAGTTTGTTAGCATATATTGGACTACAGTAGCGTAGGTATTATTTTTCCCTGTGTTTGTTGCTTATTATCACAGGTAATCCTGACAGTGGAAGTCTGGGGCTCCAACCACCTGATGTCAGAATATCATCAGACTCTGATGATGATGGTGGCCAAATAGAGGCACAGTTGGGGGATGCAGAGGTTGAATCTGACACTGAGGTTGACCTTCAGCCATCCCCTGTAATTCCATCAGACACAGCCAGTAGGCCTACACCAACCCATTCCAGTGACGCCCTATATATTGGACAGGTGGAGGGTGAGACATTCAGTCAGGTCAGTGTGGTTACCCTGGCTGCAGTGCCTGTTGACTCTGGCCATAACCAAAGTGTGGGTGAGGTGCCAAACTGGAGGGCTGTCAGGGGTGCTCGGAGGAGGCCTGCTGTCCATCCTCCACCTGGTCCATGTGTGTCTTCCCGTACCACTCGAAGTATGTTATGGGCTGTCATGGAGGTGTAGGCATGTTCCAATAGGTCCTACAGAGAAATGTTTAGGGTTGTAGATGTAGCACAGGCTGACATGCGTGACTGCCTCCACCACGTTGCCGATTCAATGGCTTGGATGAATGACATGTTGGAATGGGTGGTATCTGTGATCGAAAGTCTGCTGGGAGGAGGATTTCATCCATGCTAGAGTAGGTCAGCAACATCATCTTGGTCGTGCCCAATCATGATCCCATAGTGACGCTATTTCCACTGTTCTGTCAGTAGTTGAGGTGTCCACACCCAGACATGGCAGGCCATGAGGGTCATGGACCTGGGTGTGCTCATGAGGGGAGCTCATCCAGCAGACATCAGTCACATTCAGGTAGCAGCAGTGCATCTGACCATGGGTGTAGACATGCCAGTGCAACTCCTGCCAGAGCCAGTTCTCATGATCAGGTACAACAACGATGAATTGCCACCTCTACCACGCATTGCTCACACCTGTCTGACGTATCAAGATGTAGAGCTAGCACAGAGCTTGGCTGTGTTCCTGCAGACACTCACACACCAATTTCACTTGGAGGATCCATAAAGGCACACAAACAAAAGTTAAATGGTTCAGCCATAAATCTTAAAGCTCATTTTGTCTCAATGGCCATTTGTTACTTTCTCTGAACTTCTTCCTCCTTCTCTTTCTTATTTACATGCACTCACCGATCTTTTGTGTTAGCCCCTAGGCTTTCTGCCCCCCCAATACCCTGTGGATTCAGGGATACATAAGCTTTGTGTCTGATGCTCAGGGTGCATTGCTTAGTATATCTGCATTTGTGATGTTGTTTTGATAATGTACTTTTGACATATTTTGGTCTTAGAAAGTTAGACAGTTGATAGAATCAAAACATTTTTTGCATCAGTATTTTTAATAATCTTCTGAGGGTTGTGAAGTCTGAAACTGAAATGTGTCTCATTAATTTCTAACTTCTCTAATGATTTTCCAGTACAAAAGTATGAGGTCAAACTGAGGACATTTAGTGACCATCAGTACTTTTGAGAGGTATGAATTTGTGAATCCTTGATGCCTAAGGCCTACTACTTTAGAGGACACATGTATTCACATAAGTCTCTGCTGTTACATGTTAAACTCATTGCTGTACAAATCACCCACCTTTACTTGCTTACCTTACAAGTAACAACATGCAAGGATATGCCATTCATTTGTATTATTATACAATACTTTTCAGGTTCAACACTTACCTTATAAATCCAGAAGTTGCAACAGTTTTAGTTCAGGGCTGACTCTGTCTGATGCTAGGAGTACACACCCATTACATGGGTAGGTAGAGGTTGTGAGAGTTGCCTGGCATCAACGTTACTATATGTATGTGCAGAGGATGAAGGTTTTAACCTCTTAGGTGGTGACTGAGTGTGCTATGTGTTGCCTCTAGGCCAATGCAAGGGGATATTGAGCATGCCTATGTCTGCCTACACCCACAGCAGCTGCTGGTTCCCCCCTGACTCCTCACCTGTGTGTGGCTGTGGTGATCTTGCTATTGGTGGTGGGATGTGTGCTCCTTCCCCTTGTTGATCCTGCTAAAGCTGCTTTCTCTGGTTGATGTTGTGAAGCATTGCATAAATGGTGAATATTTCAGTACATGTACATGGATTGTACTGCAGGGCTCCACCAGATGTTTCTGGACACTGGAACCACGACTTCAGCAGCCCAAACACAAGCTCTATGATAGTTCTGGTTTGAGCATGTGCCTCATTATGGTGCTCTTCAGCAGGGGTGTGTGTGCATTTCTGATGGGCGTCATCAGCCATGGTTCCAGTACACAGCCTGCATCTCCCAGTAAATGACCCTGTGGGATATCACCACCAGTGAACATCTGATACAGTTGGGAGGTGTGCCAGATATGTGAGTTGTGGTAACTGACTGGGTTGCTAGCATACACATTCAAGATGATTCCCTTAGCATGCAGTTAATAGAGCGGAAGCCCTTTCTATTTATTTAGAGCCTTCCCTGTTCCCCAGGTGGTGCACCTTAATTTTCCTTTCAGTGGTTGTATTCCAATAGATTTTGGAATTCACAGGGAAAACCAGCACTGAGTCTACTTGGTTGCTTTATAGCTTGTTAAATAGCAACTCCATCTTGGCTTGGTTGATTAGCATATAATTCAGCTGCTTATGATGTAATTAGCATGCCACAGTGTTTGCCGTGGTTGCGTGGCTGTACACACAGCGTACAGCCACTTACTGAATACAAAACAGTGTGCTACTGTGTGTGCATTGTGCCCCAACATGCACACTGTGTTAGCAGACCATGTAGGGTTTATTGAATCTGCCTGCATATTTATGACTATGCAGTAACTGAAACAGACAGTGACTCAAAGGCAACAATGAATACATATGAAATGAATTGAGAGATTAGAATGTTAACCAGTAAATATAATAAATAATAACATAGCCAAGAATTCATACCACAGCTAGAATTGCATTAAGACAACTATGAAGATATATGCACACAATTCATACATGTCGTAGTCATTGAAATGTTGTTTCAGAACTGAAATTCATCCTAATAATAGGGAGAAGTTACTGCAGTATTCTGTGTACTGACAAAAAAAGATCATTATACCCGAGTTACATCACATCTATGTTACTTGGTTTAACATAAAGTCCAGTTACAGGTGATTTGACTGCCAAACCAAACCAAATTAAAGGCCAAGCAAATTATTAAATACATATAAGTAATTATTCAATGGGAAAGGAAACTTAAAAGCAAAGATGAGATACTATATATATCCTCGAGTAAAACCAGTAGCCCAACTACTGAGGAGGATTCCATTCCACTTTAGGCAAATGGTCAAAGAGGCAGAAATTGTATTAATGTGCATATGCTAAATCAGCCTAAAAAGCCTGTGGATGCCAGTATTATTTGCAAACTGGATTAAAAGTCAGGATACCATCAATTTGGATTATACCCCCTAATCAAAATAAATACACATTTTCTACTCAGACTGATGTAAGGATTGTAAAATAGCTCATGGAGGTGGGGGGGGGGGTAAAGCTCAATAGGAGAAATTTTCTAAAATGTATTACATCATGCTAACAAGAGAATTTTGTATGCTAACAAATTCACTATCATCGTCATCATATATGGTAAAGTACAACAAATACATAATGAATCTTTGGGATAAGTGCTGGAAGAAATGAAGCAAATTGTTGTTTCAATAAACAGAAGTCTGACTCTGAAAATTAATTAAAAGGAAAACCACAAGTAATGGTGAAGCACTGTGTCACACAAAAAAAGACTTTAAAAATTAGGCCTTCATCAGAACAAACTGTTAAAAAACTGTCCCATTTTTATAGCATCATCAGTACACATCAAACCAATCAAATCTCAGTTTTCTTAAAACTTAATATAAAAAATATATATGTGTATAAAATACATCCTAAATAGTGCATTCATTTTAACAAGCATATAAACTATTTATATTTATTATAATAGGCTTTTCTTTTCAACACAGCTTTATAGTTGACACCATTGCTAAGCCCTGGTGCCCTGCATGCATCCAAAAGAACCTGCCATTTGAACTCTCTAAAATCTAGTTCCCCATCTCTGTCCCCATTTAAATCCACTGGAACATGATCTATAACTGTGAAAAGAAACTTAACACTGTCATTGTTACCCACACAGTTTAAAGTGTGCTTATAAAGAGCAGTGTCCATATTTCTCTTTCTAATAATGTTCATACATCCTGTTATTAAGTTGCCTATTGGTCTTCCCAATATAAAATGAAAAACAGGTGGAGCATTTTGCCATGTATACCACAAAGGTGGATTTACAATTGAAAATGCCTGGAACATGCCACCTCTTGTTCTGGGTTGCAATATCAAATTCTGGTCCCTCTGAAATATATTTACAAAAATTGCAGCTTTTGCATTTAAAAGTACCTCTGTTAACTTGGGGCTTTTTTCTTGGTCTACTTTCTAACATTTCTTTGACATTCCTTGCTCTTGTGTTAACAAAAATGTGGGCTTCTCCTACTACCATCTGAAGATCGCTATTAGAAACTAATATTCTCCAGTTGTTGGACACTATATTTTTTGATTTCTTTGCTGTCTATATTAAAGGTTAGCAACATTGACGTAACCCAATCCTTCTTGTCCTGTGTGTTTCCTCTCAGCCCCTCCTTTTCATTTGTACTAATAATGTCATGCCCAATTTTTGAAGGGTACCCTCTGTTTTTAAATCTAAAATGCAGTTCCTGCACTAACAGATCTAACTGTGCTTCGTCACTTGTAAGTCTCTTAAGTCTTACCAACTGCCCCTTTATAATGTTGTATTTCACATAAGAGGGATGCATACTAGAATAACTCAAAAGACCATTACTTGCTACATTTTTGTAACTAATGCTGGACCCCAAAAAATCTTTACCTTCCTCTTTAATAACCTCTAAATCAAAAAAGCAAATCTTAAAATTGTCCCAGCTACCAGTAAAATGCAAAAAAGAGGTGCTGTTGTTCATGTCTTCAATAAACAGTAAGAGCTCAGTTGGTGTTCCTCTCCAAATAAAAAACAAAGCATCAATAAAATGATGGTAACTCACAATTTTGTGTCTATTGGTGAACTTGGACATAATGTCGCTTTCCAAGTAAACCAAAACTAAGCTGGCATAATTGGGAGCCATCCTAGCACCCATTGCCACACCCTTGATTTGCAAGAAATATTCATTGTCAAACATGAAGTAATTGTATGAAAGAATGTTGTCCATGCATTCCAACATGAACCTACACTCTTCTAATTCATATTCTCCAATGTTGATTAACAAATTCCCAACCCACTCTAAACCCAAATCATGGGGAATGCAGGTGTATAAAGATGCCACATCAACTGTCACCAACAAATCACCAGCTTCAACCTTAATTTTCTTGATTTTGCTTAAAAAAAATCAAAAGAATTCCTAATAAAGGATTCTGTCTTCTGCACTATGAGTTCTGTCTATAAACTTAGAAATTGGCTTTAACTTCAATGCTGATGAGGAAACTACAGGCCTGTAAGGGGGACAATGACCATCCTTGTGTATCTTTGAAATTCCAAAGAGATGCCCTATCTTAGGTCTGTCTACTACAAAAAAATCATACATATTCCTGGAAATTAAACCTTCTGCCAAAGCTTCAAAAACCAATAATCTATTCTTTTGTAAGCTTTTAGAACATCACATCTGGAAACTTTTTTTATATGCAGTTTCATCTGCTAATAAAAATTGCATCCCCTTCACATAATCAGAATTCACTATGACCATTGAACCCCCTTTGTCTGCACACATAACCCTGATAGAAATATCATCCTTAATAGAGTTGAAAATCATTTGCTCTTCTGCAGTCATATTATAAAATTTTCTCTTACTTCTTTTGTTTAACAAATCCTAATTTTTGTTTCACACAAATCCTCAAATGCTTTTAATGCAGGGTGCAGGGGCAGGTTAAAAGTGCTAGGTGTAAGAAAATCACCCTTTTGTTTACCTTCTTGATTCCCCATTAACAACTTTAAATTCAGTTTTCTGGTGTATGCTTTTAAATTAACAACAGTGTCCACAATGTCCGCCCTTCTAGAGGGCACAAAATTGAAGCCTTTCTTTAATAAATTAGTTTCTGCTTTTGTAAAAACCCTGTGTGACAGGTGGTATATTTTAAAATCCATAGACATTATTTGTACATTTGATACCATTCCTGATTTTTTCCTCTGCGAAGCGAAGGGTAAACACTGTCTTGATTCGAAGTTTCGGCTATCTGCATCACTGTCAGATTGTTGTAGCTGTTCAAATTCCTCTTCGGTGGTACATTTTGTTTCCCTGGTGTCACAGTCTCCCATTGGCCATGTTGCACTGATTTTTTTCTCCTGCAGATATTTCAAGCGCCGAGTGGATAAAAAAGACTTGGAAAATCTGCTGTTTTCTTGATTGTAAAAGCCTCCATTCTCTCTAACGGCTTCTTCCTCCCCTGTTGCAACATTCTGCGATGACGTCAGCTCACCGGAAGTATTGCTTGCTGATTCTGCCAGTTTAAAAGTGGAATTACATTTCCTTTCTCTATGCAGCCTGCGATCCCTGTTTACTTTCTTTTCTTTCTTTTGCCTCAAAGAATTGTCTAAGGAATCAACTTTAAACTGTATTCGCCTTAAAACATCATCAATTTCTTTTGGTAAGGCAGCCAGACTGTTTATCTATAAGTCCATCGATCCACTTGGCAAGCTTATGCTCCTCTTCTTTATGGTGTTCCTTAAGTACTTTAAGGAATGTCAAACCTGTGTCTTCACATATCTTTTGCCATTTGTTAAGAAAAGTGTTGCTAAAAATACCACTGGGAGTATTAGGCACCTACAGACCCTTAGGGACCTGTTTTACATCCAGACTGTATTTCAAAAAAGCAATGTCCCACTGAAGTTTTTTATATTTTAAAAGGAAAGCTTCTAAGTCCTTAAACAACCATTCCTTGTTAAGAATGACTCTGGGCATGGAGTCCGATACTCCTGAAATGTCCTCTGCCTCTATGGTAATAACTGCTGGTGTTGCCATTAAATCCTTGACCATACCTCTCCAGAAACAATTCTGTTCATCTGGACGGTACGGCAACACCACATCCACAGCTTTGTCAGCAGCTTGTGAATCCATGGTAAATGAATGAATAGTCACATTCAACAAACTGTCTCCCTCCTGCAGTGCTCCACTCTGAGACATCTTGCAAGTAACAGAAAAAATTCAAGAAAAAACTGCAGACTTGTCTCACACCTTGTGTAACTGTGTAACTGACAGACTTAGTGAGAAAATTGTCATAATTTGTGTTGAAAAGCATATAGCAAAACTCATATGAACTGCTACAAAGCTTTTTTGATAGTTTCACTGTTTGCTAAGTATTTACTGGTATTTTTCACTGTTTTTATGCTACCTGTTCTGCTTGTTCTGGTTTTCCCACCAAGCAGTGTTTAAATAACTCATCTGTTAACTGTTTAAAACATTCTTTAGAGCCACATTGCTGATGTTCTGCTGTTTTAAATGTGTTTTAGTGTCTCACTGCTATTTTTCTGCTGTTTTAAACATTCTCTTATGTTTCCCGCTGAAACTAGGGTAGTTAGTAGCTGTAGCATTGTCCAGATACAGGCTTACTGCTTCTGGAACTGTTTGTAGTGGTTTGTTTGCGCTTAGCATGTTTTCTTGGCCATCTTGGATTGGAAGAGGCATATCTCCACTTTTGTGAGAGAACTGTGATGATTGGGACCTGTCTGGTAAAGGGAGACCAGTCTAGGGCTTGGAATAAGCATCCTCATTGGTCCTTTTGAATCTTTTTAAAGTTTTCTTTCATGTTTTTAGCTTCTGGTATTTAGGACCTGAATTTGAGCAGGTTTCTGCTTCTTTGCATGTTGAGCAGCACCGTGCCCTGCCATGCAGTTGTGTGCCAAAGCTAGACAGTTAAATTCAACAAATTTTCCTTAAAACCCCAGCAGAAATATCCATCCACTGACCTCCTCCATGATCGATTCTGAAGAGCCACCCCTCGTGACAATAGTCTTCAGCCTAGTATTATGGACAGTTGGACTACCATTGTTTCTCCTGCCAACCTTGTTGACTTGGGTCCCTTAAGGCAGTGTAACAATTGCCTCATGTACACCGACAACCCTCTACTAATAACACACTCTAGTACAGAGTGCAAGAAATGTATTTACACCAAGAATACAGAATCCATGCTCTCTCTCACTCAAAACAGTAACACAGAGAAGGTTGTCAATTCACCCACCACTACATACGCTCATAGTTCCACTACTCATACACATACCACTACTCATACACATAATACGCATCAAACATGTAAATCCACATATGCACAGGTTCTCTTGAAATACTTACTGAAACACCAGAGACCTCCAAAACACAAGGCTGCTACAACTAACACAGTCTCCACAGCAACCAAGACACATAGCAACACCAGTGTTTCACCCACCAAGCCAGTAAGGCGTGACACTAAAAAAACACATTTTCTTGTCATTGGAGACTCAATAGTGAGATACACGAATGTCCCACTCACCAGGTTGGACAAGGAGAAACTCACAGTCAGCTGCCTGTCCAGTGCCAGGATTCATCAGATCACGCATGCACTCAGGTCTCTCAGTACTGTTATGACTCTGTCATAGTTCATGCTGATGTGAATGACCTGAGACTTGCCTCAATGGTCTATTTGAAGAGTGACATGGTTGAGCTCTGTGAGTATGTGACCCAGGCAGGTATGTCTCTAGCCTTGAGCAGCATACTACCCTCACCTAGAATGATGCCACAGTATAAACAAAAAAAAAAAATGATTGATTTCAATAACTGGCTCAGTTTTTGGTGTCAATTAAAGAGGATCCAGTTCCTGTCAGCCTGGGAATCTATGGTTGACAAACCTTGCTGCTTTGCCAGAGACAGTTTGCAAGTGGCACCTCTAGGCTTTCAGCTGCTGGCAAAGGCTCTTACCTCCATAGTGCCTTTTAGGCAAGATCTCAAAAACAATATTACCGATGTGAAACTAAAATCAGAACAAAATAAGGGTCATGCTGCTAAATACTTGGAGCTTAAATCAAAAACTGCACTTCCTGGAAGCACTTCTGTCACTAGAAGATGTAGATATCTGTGCAGTCACAGAAGCCTGGTTCAAGGCCTCAGAGAGTACCCCAGCCTAGCAAGGCTAAAATGCCTTCTATACCTTTAGACCACAAAATGAACATGTGAAAACCAAAGGAGGCAGTGTTACAGTCTATATTAGAGATACATTCACCTCCTGTCTAGTTAGATTAGACAACTCCATGGAGTTACTCCAGGTCCAGGTTGCAGTGAGTAAGATCTCCATTCAAGTCATAGCCAGTTATAGATCACCCTCCATGGGTCACGATCCCCACGAAGCCTACTTGACCAAACTGGAGACAATCCAAATTTTACCGAACATATTGGTTATGGGAGATTTCAATTATCCCACCATCAACAGGGAAACCTACACTAGCCCTAACTCCCTAGTGCAAAAGTTCCTTGATTTTGTAATTCAAATGCCCTGGAACAAATTGTCCATACCCTGACAAGGGGAACAAACATTCTGGATCTGGTCCTAACCAACATGTCAAACAGATGCACTGCCACAACTGTCTGACCCTCATTAGTTAAAACTGACCACAAACCAGTCAACTTCAAGCTGGCACTAACACCAGAACTCATCAGACCAAAAAACTTCACCAATGCCAACTATACCCTCCTAGGTGAAGGTATAAATGCATTCCAAGTCCCACCCCAAGCTGGAAGTGGTAACTACACCAAAGCTTACACTAAAGCCCTGTACAATCACTTGCATAAGTGTATAAACTTGGTCGTACCAGAAAGAATCAAAGCCAGAGCCCCAAGTAAAAAACAAGCTGCTATGGTGGACAGCCAGCATCAACAAACTTTACAATAAATGCAAAAAGTTGCTGTTCAAGAAAACAAAGGCAAGGCCCCAACAATAGAAAAGCACCCTCCTCAGCCTCAACAGGCAAATAAGACAACTTGTGAAATCCTCCAAGGGCTCCTTTGAGAGACACTTAGCAAGTACAGCCAAGGATAACCATCAGGCCTTTTACTGCTACGTATGTAACCTAAAGGGTAGGACCCAAGCATGTGAATAACTAGTGGTCAATGGTATCGTAAAACACACTGACCCCACAGAGATAGCAAACCTGTTAGCAGATAGGTTTGGCAAACATTTCACTCCCTTAACCCCTCCTAACTTACAATAAACCTTCCCCCAAACCCCCCCCCACCTGACATATCTGAAGAGCAGATCCTCAAAGCCTTGTCCAAGGCAAAAAAACATAGCCTGTATGGGACCAGATGACATCCCAGGCTGTCTTCTAAACAGGCTAAAACATGAACTAGCATCACCACTAAGTACCCTTTTCAATCATAGCCTAACCACGGGCTTTGTTGCTGCGGAATGGAGAACAGCAACAGTTATTATCCTCCACAAAGGTGGCCTAGCAACAGACCCAGGGAATTACAGACTCATAAGCCTGACCAGCCTCATCTGTAAGTCCATGGAATGTATCATTATGGACCTCATAAATAAAGACATAGGACACCTCCAAACCGTGGATCCTACCCAATTAGACTTCGTGAAGGGCAGATCCTGCCTGTTAAATCTGCTGGATTTCTTTGAAAATGTGACCAAGGCCATTGACAAGGGCAAATCTGTGCACACAGCATACCTCAACCTGGCAAAGACTTTTGACACAATCATACATTCAGGCATTACCGATAAACTTAGTAAACTGAATGTAAACCCTTTCATTGTAAGATGGGTTGCTAACTGGTTCACAAACCAGATACACACTGTCAAAGTGGGTGACTCCACATCAACCAGCAGACCTGTTACCAGCGGGGTGCCTCAGGGGTCAGTGCTGGGCCCCCTACTGTTTAGTATATACTTCTCAGAAGTTCAGGTCAAGACTAAAGGATTGTTTCTGACCAAGTTTGCAAACTAGTTACAATCATTGAATCCCCAAATGATGTCGGTATACTTCAGGAGGGTCTCATACAGACCAATAACTGGTGTATTAGTCATAGTCTCAAACTGAATGTAAAGAAATGTATCATCATTCCCTTCGACACAAACAATGTCCCCTCACACTATCAAATCAACAACAATACCCTAAGTACCCATGAAGTGGTTAGGGACATTGGATCATAAGTTGACTGCAACCTTAACTTCGACCACCATATGTCTACTGTAGTAAGGAAAGCTTTCTTAATAGCACACTTGATTAGTAAAGGCATCACCTTGAGAGCAAAAGAAGTTATAAACCCCCTACACTCGGCACTTATATGTCCCATAATTGAGTATAAAGCCCCATTTGCCATGTACCTTACTAAGCACCTGCAACAATTAGAGAGACCTCAGAGGTTTCTAACAAAGAAGATCAAGAGGCTCCAGCATGTGCCTTGCACAGACTGACTAAAGTCCCTGTCACTATACTCCACATCATATAGACTTCTTAGTGGAGACTTATGCCTGACATACAGAGCAATCCAAGACCCAAACCTAATGTGCTGCATATCCATAAATCAAACGGGACTAGGGATCCCCATTCCATTGACCTAAATATGGTCTGAACCTTAAATAGGACATGCCTGAGGGATAGATTTCTCTCCTAGCGACTGCTACATCTTTGGAACAGGCTACCAATTCATGCAAAACAGAGCACTTCTATGACACTGTTCAAGAGGAACCTGAATGAGTGGATGGGGCACCATAACTTCTTACTGGGAATAGAGCCCACAACCCTCCTGGACATGGGCAGTCATCATTAAATGCAGTCTTGGGTATTGACTAGCATTTCTATGGCATTACATTGGGATGAAACGGCTAGACTTCAAATGGCCTCTGGGTTGATAGCATAGTAATCTCCTATGATCCTATTAACAAAGGTTGACTTCAAATTCACACTTCATCCTAAAGAATGACATTTTTCATTTAGAGACTGATGTTAACTCAGTAGGTCTAGGAGCTTTTCTTCCAGACAGAAACTATTACGTACAGCAAAACATCAATGAATGATGCAGAGAAAAGGAGCCAGATTCCAAAAGAGTTGTTCTCAGTGTAAGTCTGCCCTAATTCTGAAAGACTTGCTCTTAGTGTAAGTGACCTACTTCAGTATAAGGCCTATGTAGAAACAGGCTTACACTGGGGGCCACGTTCCAAAAGACCTGCCATCAGTGTTAGTGGTCACTTAGACTGAGAACAAGTCTTTTGGAATCAGGTCCCAGGTATTCTTAAACACAAAAATAAATATTCACTATATTTTGGGACAGTAAACATGTCAAGATACACTTTTTTGATTTTCAACAGTCAAAGTCAAGGAAATGAGAATTTTTCCTAGGAAATAGATTAATAATCCTTGGAAGAAAGTTATTTCCCTTATTGAGACACTTAAAACAGACACAATTTTATCTTCATAAGAGGAGAAGAAGCAAAATGCCATTTTTTTTTAATAATGTGTAACTTTTTGTCTGTGCATTTAAGATTGTTTCCTTTTTTTCATTATTTGGTTTGAGGCCATTATACATATTGTAAATAGTTCATTACAATTTATTATTGCTTGATCTATAAAGTTTATTAATTATTTGTTTGAAAAATTCATAAAATAATTTGAGCAAAAAAAAAAAAAAGATACACTTTTTTGACAAAGGGTTCAAATTAACATTAGACCAAAAACCACAAGTAGCTCAAGAGTCAAGTGAGATAAGGTTATCCTTCCAATAGAGCAAGTAGTTTGGGATTATCTGATATGAAGGGGTATTTCAGAGCTACACACTTAAGGCTTCCAAACATAGCACAAGCAGAAAGCTATAATTCAGAGGAATGATGATTAAATGGAGGAAACTCAGGAGAAATAAAGACAGGCTGATATTTTGGATAGAGATTCTTAAGGAGAATAACAATAACCACACAGAATATTATATCATAAAGTAGCAGAAAGTATTCTAAGAACTTAAACATCATGGAGATTCTGCAGATATGGATGACTGCAATTAGGGGTCCCAAAAATAGGCAAGAGAGGGCTGGAATTTACAGGAGAAAAGTAACAAAGGAACCAAGGTATTGGAAGCAAATAATTGGAGAGAGGAAAGGTAACAGAATGGGAAGAGACCAAGAACATATTTAGTCTGCAGGCTAGAGACTGCCTTACCTATCAAGGATTGACATCATAGTATAGCAAAGAAAAAGTAATCCTAAGAGAAAGAACAGCACTGGTAGAGGTTTTAGTAGAATCAAGAACAGACGTTGCTGTTAGAAAGGGATAATTAATAGGGCATATAAAATATTGTATGATAAGTATAGGAATCAATCAGAGGAGGTTAGAAAGGATTGGGAAGACAGACTAAAAAAAAATTCACAAAGAAACAATGGGAAGATATATGTATGGCTCCCGAATATGCAATGTAGTCTAGAAGATTTAGAATCTTTGCTTGAAAGTATTTGTATGGCTATTTTTATAACTCCAAACAGACTTAAAATATTTTTTTTTCAGATAGCTTGAAATGTTGGAGGTATGATGAGGAAGAAAGAAGTAATTGAAAACCTATTTTGGAAATGTAATGAGTTGGCTGACTTTAAAAATTCCCTGCAGACTATTCTGTCAGAAATATTGGGTGAAGGGGCGTGGTCAAGATGTCAGAGTGAGAATAGCACTTTCCTGATGCTCTGCCTGTGAATTTTTATTTCTGACAAGATTTTCTTAGATCTACTTAAAAACACTGAAGATTTTTTCTCACAAGTATTCTTTTTACTATCGTGGATTATTTACTGGGAAAAATTCAAACTTCCAGTGACTTTTTCTCACAAATTACCTGCCAGAACTTCTACAGCTGTATACAGTTTGCTACAGTCATAAGTCATTCAAAATCTTCAGTGCAAGACAGTTTCATGAAAAAAGAACTTCAAACTATAATTACCAGTATACAAGACCTCTCAACAAAAATGGATAATTTAGCAAACATTATGGAACATATGAAGAAAGAAAGTAAAACAAATTGAAGGCTTGAAAGAAATAATCACAAAACATTTAGATCAAATAGCAAGTATAGAGGAGTCAGTAAATGAAACAGATGAAAGACAAGTGGAAATGACAATCAAATCAATTTCCTTCTGAAGCAAAATAATTCATTAATAGAAAAAATAGAAGACTTTGGAATCAAGATCAAGAAGAAATAATATCAGAATTTATGGAGTACCTGAAAAGATGGAAGGAAACAACATGATTCTTTTCATAAATAATTGGTTTCCCAAGGTACTAAACCTTCCTGAATCTCTATCCTTTGGAATCAAGAGGGCTCACAGGTCACTTTCAAATCCATCTATTTCAAAAAATTAAACTTCAGTGAGATCTAGCATTGTTAGATTCCTATCTACTCAAGATAAAGACCTAGTGCTGAGAACTGCCCACTTCAAGACAATGGAAGAAATATTAGATTTTATAATGATTACACATCTACAACCATAACAAAAAGAAAAGCATGCATTCCTCTCATTAAGGACCTAAAAAAAGCTGATATAAAAGCCTAAATCCTTTTCCCAGCTAGAATAAGGATTACCTTTCCAGATGGTCAGAACATCTTTAATAATCTTGAAGAAGCAATAGACTTAGTTAAAAGGAACAACTTTTTAGATAAAGTAGAAGATGTGGACCTTACTTTACCAAGTTTAAAAAGACAAGCTACCAATGGTAAAACAACAATAAATGATAAAACTAGCAAGAAACCTAAAGGGAAATGAGTCATATAATCTTCAAGTTTATTAGCTTTCAGTGGATATAATCCCTTTAAAACACGAGAAATAAACAAACAAACCATAAGGTAAAATCTTATACTATACCTATATAAATGCATATACTTATTTCCTTTAGTCATTTTTTTCTCTCACTCTCCTCTCTCTTACTTTCATATCTTTCTATCTCCTTTCATTTTCCTTCTTTCTTCCTTCCCTTTTATTTTAATGATTTAGTAGAATAAACATATATAACTGCATAAATACATAGCACATGTCAAAGTATGTTGTTGGTGATTATGGCCATGACAGTGAAACATAACCAGGTTTAACTGAAAAGGAAAGTATATATTTTTTATATACGACATGTTTTATGTAGCATCCTCTCCTGAAATGTTAAAGAGCATGCTTTTATTATACAAAGAGACTACAAAAGAGAAGCAGACAAAACTATTAACTGTATCAAGGGTGAGGGGTGGGGGTTCAGTCTCATACATGCTGACAGGAAGCCTTTATTTGTTGGAATTAAACTGCAGATGATTGCAGCTGAATAATGAGCTCTAATATTCCTTATCTTTAAAAAATATAGTGTTGTGCATCTAAAGAGAGGTTGGTTCTTGTAGAAATATACCTTTGGGGTGTTTTACATGGCTGGTGATAGATTTGCTGAGACTACCACTAACCTGGTTGTGTTTTTCTTTATTTACACTGAATCCTGGCTTTTCAACTTGTGAGCACATGAAAATAAGGCATTAACTCAAACAAGCTTAATTCACTAACCTCAAGATGTATATTGGCACCAGAACCAACATTAGCTTCATTAGATCCAAGGCTCAAGCTTTTTAATAGCTTTAAAGTCACTACATGATCATGGGAACTTGAATGTGCGAACTAGATGACCTTTGAACTCATGTCGCACACTGATAAACATCCATGACAGAGAAAAATGGTGAAACATAGCTGTTATGGCATTATAAGAAGACTTCAGGTCCTTTTATGCTTTTCAAACTGTAAGTTTTTATAAAAAAAATGCAAAACGAAGCTGTAATATGACATTTTTAAATACTTTCTGCAGATTTGGACATTCAGATTGTTTGACAAGATACGGAAATAGTACTATGTATTAACAAAGCAGTAACTGTTATTTTGCCTGAAGTGTGCTAGTTTATACTGTAAGTTAGAAGAAACTATCCATGCAAGGGTAAATCTAATGTCTAGATCTAAATAAGGATTTTTCTATGAAACTTTGATGCCTGCATATATATAAAAATTCCTCATTAGCAGTGACTTTAACATGAAACCATTCCCTATGTAGTTAGTGAAGCTAAATTTTGACAGATATCCTATTTATGTTACAGCTGCATACAACCTTTTGTTACACCTTATTATAACATTATTAGTAATGTAAAATAAAAGAACAAATGCCTGTTATGTTTGTTATTCATCTTTTAAAATACTGCTGATGTTATGTTAACACGGTAATATTAAGAACATTTTGTCATATTGTGATAGATAGGAAATTGGAATACTGGATTGTAAATAAGAAATGATTTTATGTCATTTGAGACAGAAACTGAACAATTAATATATGAGAGTTTTTTTCTTCTCTCAATGACTTAGAAGCACATGAAACATAGTTAACAAATTAACAGTATTCTACTATAATTGGACGTGTATATTCAGGGATATTTTACATGTATAGCTATTTAATATTAATAAGTAGCTATTGATCCAAAATAACTAACAAAAGAAATTAAAAAAGTACAGTCATTATATAGCCAAGTCATTGTTTTATATATATATATATATATATATATATATATATATATATATATATATATATATATATATATACATACATGTTAACACATTCTATATATATATATATATATATATATATATATATATATATATATATTGACATATTAAAGATGTACATAATAACTATATAGAAGTTTCTGCATAAGATGTAAGGATAATCATACTTCACTTTAATCTATTTACTATTACTTCGTAAATGACTGAGTCATTTACTATATGGCTTACTGAGTATAGTAGTTATTAACATATTCAAGCAATTGGACGCTTTAGATGTCTAATGAGAGGATAATTCCATAGCTGAAGTTATGTCAGTTTATATCTAAACAGAATGCATACTGAAATAACAATTGGAAAACACAATAATATAAAAAGTGCAATAAAATAATCAAATCAGTAGATTAAGACAAAATTAAAGACGGGGAGGGAGATGTGAGATAAAGGAAAAGAAAGGGTCATTACAAGAGACTCATAAGATTAATAAAATACAGTGTAATACAATAACATAGATTGGATACTTTAATGTTGTGCATCTAATCTTTAAATAAATCATATCAGTTGTTGTTCATAAATCAATATTGGGGGAGGGGGTGGATGGGGGGGAGACAGAAGAGAGGTTAAAAACATACATATATCTAAATATCAAATAGTTTTTCCTTACAATATGCCGCACTAATATAATTCTTAACTATAGAAATAGATAGCCACTCTTTATTCATAATTTATGACACAATCAGAAAGGTAATCTCAGTGTAAATAAAGGTTTTAGTTTTCTCATGATGTTTTTCATGTATTAGGAACAGATGTATCACAAATTACAGAAATCACTTAGATTAATCAACACAGAGAGCTATCTGAAATGTTAATAATCTTATTATAACATATTTTAAATACTTAACTATGTATAGTACTATATATTTAATTATATGTTACTAGACATTGTGATATCCATTACAATATACATCACTGAAGAGGTATTGAATTATATTCAAACTGTATAATCAATCAATTAAAGGCAAAATCATTTTGATGGATGTCGACTAGAGGTCGGAGATTTGAGGGTGGTGGTTTGGATGACATGTTCATCAAACCAGGAATTTAATATTCCATGTTTAGAGTTGTTTATAGTTTTAAATATTTATTAATTATGTTTAGTTCTAAATATCTGCCCATAACAAATTCTAAGAAACATAAATGTACATTCAAGAATGTTCTCTGATAAATGTTTATCTTTAAATGTTAATGGCCTTAATAATCCCATAAAAAGAGGAATTCTAATTAAATATCTGAAAATTAATAAAGTAGATATAGCTTTTCTAGAAGAAACTCATAAAAGAAGACTTAGATGGAATGTCTTTCAATGGCTACACTATACTTGTAGAATCTAATTTTCAGACCAAGAGAAGAGGCAGTATGATATTGTGGAAAAAAACATTGCTGACACCTAAAATCATAGATATATATTCAGACAAGAATGGTATGTTCCCCATTGTCACCTCTGTTATTTGTCTTATCAGTGGAACCATTAGCCAGTTACATAAGAAATAACATTAATATAATCAGTTTTTCTATTAATTCAAACTATACTTATAAAATACAACTGTTTGCTCATGACATTTTGTTAACTATTGGAAATATAGATTCCTCAATAGATCGTATTATAAAATGTCTAAGAAATTTTGAAGACATTTCAGGCCTAAACTTTAACAACAAAACTGAAACTATAGTGTTAAATAAAAAAAAATAAGTACTGTAGTGGAAAAACATGATAATTTTAACTGGAAAAATTATACTTTTAAATATCTAGGAATACATATAAAAACAAATTAAAAAGACACTATAACTATACAAACAAATTACAAAAATCTAATAAATGTAGTCAAAGAGTATTTAAACAAATGGAATAAAATGTTCTTTACTATGGAAGAAAGATTATCATTAATACAAATGTGCGTTCTACCAAAAATCCTATTCTTATTTCAAACCATAATTGTCAGCCTTTCTAAAAAATTAGTAAAACAACTTAACTCACTTATAATCAAATTCTTATGGTCTCCACAAAACCAAGAATAAGATATGACTGGCACTGTAGATATTGGAAAAACATGAAATTGTATTTCCAACCCTAGAACCGTATGCTGAATCAGCTATACTTAATATAATGAGTCAGTGGTTAAGTTATAAATATATATCAAATTGGAAGAAATTACATAAAGCTATTTTACTTTCTAATATTGATGAAACAATAAATACTGGCCTTTTTACAGAAAATAATAATATGTTTATTTATTTTATTATTTATTTTAAATTTGTTGACTGGGCTAGTCCAGCTGGATATATGTCCATTTTCAGCAGAGGACTGGGGAAAAAAGCTCCTCGAAAACACAATAAAATTTATATAAAATGACAGTTTTCAACATATGCAGGTACAATACATATTTAAACAATTCTTTACATGATAGTTTTTACAGATGTGGGTACATTAAATATATAAGCAATAATTTTCACTTCAAAACATTTCTGCTTACAGAATCGTATTACTTATAACATTTGGTTAGTTATAGGGAGATATTGATAAAGACATTTGATTAATGTATAAAGCCCATTTTCTTTATGGTTTTCAGAAAGCAACTAGTATATACAGATGAAGTGGCAGGTGTCTTGGGATAAATGGTGTAATTAGTCTGGGTTTGCACAGGGACATAACCAATGGGATTTAAGGTAGATTTTCAGTTTGCTTTTAAATAGTGTTGTTGAGGAAAGCGAGGTCAGGTCACTGTGGAGTGAGTTCCAGGTTTTACCCATGGTATTAGAGAACAAAGAGTCACCAGCCATATTATTGGTTTTACCTATTTGTACTAATATTTTATTAGATGAGCGTAGTGTCTTAAGGTTGCTGTAGGGGGTGATAATGTTGGTAAGAATTAGTGTATTAGTAGGCTGATACAGGATTTTGTGGACAACTGTTAATTGGTTAAATAGTAGTAAATTTGGCAACTCTAGCCATCCTAGTTGTTCATAATTAATACAGTGATGGGTTCTGAATGTGGAACCTGTTGCAAATCTGGCAATATTATTGTAGGAGACAGCCAGCTTGCTCAGATTGTTTTTAGACAGGTTAGTATATATAAGGGAGGTGTAGAGGAGGGAAGAGATTAAGTGGGTGTGGGCAATAGTAGCCCTTGCTAGTGTGGTCAGAAAGGATTTGATTCTATAGAGGGAGCCTAGTTTTTTGTTGACTGTTTTTATAGTACCGTAAATGTGAGTATCAAAGTTAAGGTTATTATCAATTAGTACCCCTAGTAGTTTTGTAGTTGAGTCAGAAGATATAATGGTACCGTTGTTTAATGTAACAGTAAAGTTAAGTGTGGAGGCCCTATGGGTTTGAGTGAATAGTAGGAGTTTTGTTTTTTTGGGGTTTAAGATGAGGCAATGGTGTAGAAGCCATTTCTCGACTGTGTTAAACACATTTTGGGTGAGAGTCTGAAGGTCTGATGGGGAGGTGGCTGAGCATATTAATGTAGAATAATCTGTGTATTGTATACAGGTAGCTTGAGGTATTGCAGAATGTAGATCATTGATAAAAATAGAAAATAGGAGAGGTCCTAATATAGAGCCTTGGGGGACACCGAGTGCAATGGGGAGATGGGTAGATAAGTTGTTCTCCCACAGAACAGCCTGTTGCCTATTGTTTAAGTAGGATTGAAACCATTGTATAGTCAATGCATCTAGTGATAGGTCGTTGAGTATGTTTATGAGAAGTTGGTGGTTAACTATATCGAAGGCTTTAGAGAGATCAATAAAGAGGGCTGAGGATAGAGTGTTGTTATTACGATTTTTGTTAATATGGTCAAAGAAGGATAAGAGGGCAGTAGTGGTGCTGTGAAATAGCCTAAAGCCATGTTGGCAGTTGGCTAATATCTTTTAGGTGGTTTAACAGTTGTCTATGAATGCGTTTCTCAATGATTTTTGCCAGTGGAGATAATATAGCAGTAGTTCTAATCAAATTCTTATGGTCTCCACAAAAACAAAAACCTAATAACTGTAGTCAGAGAGTATTTAAACAAATGGGATAAAATGTTCTTTACTATGGTAACTCTAGTTGTAAAGGACATATTCTATAAAGAAAATAAAAATGAAAGATTTCCCCATTGTATTAATTACATACTAAACAATTTTAAAAAGATAATGAACAGAAATTACATGACGAGACATTTTTTTATTCTTAATCTTTCTGATAGCACTTATAAAGAAATGTCTAGATTCATTCAATATGAAGAAAATAATGGAGATGAAGGAAAGTGGTCTAACATTTTGGCCTCAGTTCCTGGGTACTAACAATATATATGAAGCAAACAGCCTTATAGCCAGATATAACAAAAATCAAAAATAACTGGTTAAACATACAAACCTTCAGGGAGCACTTAATAAATGGATTTAAAATAAATCAAATGACCAATATTTAATCACAACCAAAGATAATCTCTCTTTTCTGTGAACTAAACATAACAAACTACAATGTGGATTTTAATTATCTGAGATATACAAAACACTAAGAGCAGATTTACAAGTACCAGAAGACTCTTTATGGAGTTATGTAGAAAAAAACAAATAAATCTAATTTTTTAGAAAATGATAAAAAATTAATGCTCAAATCAGTCAACAACACAACAGCATCTCCTTTTTGGAAAATTTCACATGGAAATTTATTCATAGGAGTTACTTTACCCCACATAAAATAGCTTCAATATCAGGTAATAGTAGTCATAAATGTTGGAGGTGTGATGAAACATTATGCGCAGACTAGGCACATGTTCCTTGAATGCAAAACTGTCATTTCCTTTTGGCAAGAGTTTAAGAACTTCATAAAGGCATTATGGTCAGACAAATGTGAAATGTTGTACTCGTTATTATTTAATGTACCAATACCAGTACATATCCCAAAGACACAAGTGCATCTTACCTGGTCTCTTCTTGCAATTGCAAGAAAGATCATTACATCAAATTGGAAAAGTATAAACATCCTCTCATTTACTGAGTTTATTTTACTGGCCAGAACTGTATGCAACAGAAAACTACTAACCCTTGCTTCAAGAACGACAAAGTAACGCATAAGAAATTATCCTGGATGAAGCTTAAAAAATTATTAGACAAAATGTAATTATACCAATGAAAGTATGCAAATGTTATGGACATTGTATATAATTCTGTTATATATAGTTCTGTTTTATGTTAAATCTTTTAAATGATGCAGAAATTTCTTGGATTTTGTGAAAATTAATAAAAAAGTGTTTTAAAAAAACGAAATGTTATGTGGAGCAAATTGGTGTAAATAAGGAAATGATTTTTTTTTTAGCTGTGATACAGAATCAGAATTGTCTAGACATACTAAGGCCTTGCTGAGTTTAATTGTGGCAACTGCCAAACATTTTCAGGAAAATTGAAATCAAAGTCTAATCCAACTGTACTAGCAGTAGTGACTATATAGTAACAGAGATAAAATAAATGGAAATGGGATATTTACAAAAGGGTAGGAGCAAATTATATAGAAAAATTAAGACTTGTGGGAACAATAGATGCAGAATAATGTTTTGTAGGAGGAATGAGGTTTAAGGGAAGGCAGGAACTGAATGTGTTATGTAATGACTGTATACAAGATTATATATGATATATAATGTTTGCAACTTAAAGTATGCCAGTATGGTTTGTTTGCTTTCATTTACATGAATGCAGGATTCCTATGGCATAAATGATAATTCACTAAATATATTTCTTGTTTAAAATAACACATGTAGAAATATTTTATTATCTAAAATCCAAAGCTTCTCAATGTGGGCACAAAAATTAAAGGTGTGTGTGTGTGTGTGTGTGTGTGTGTGTGTGTGTGTGTGTGTGTGTGTGTGTGTGTGTATATATATATATATATATATATATATTGAGTGAGCAAATTTGTGTAAATAAGGACATGATTTTTTGAGCTGTGATACAGAATCAGAATTGCCTAGACATAATAAGGCCTTGTTGAATTAATTCTGGTATCTGCCAAACATGAATTACAGGAAAACTACTAGCTTTTTTATTTTATGCTTGTCCAGAAAAAGAATGGAGCATTTCATTTCAAATCACTTTCACTGTATTTGAAGTAGTAAATTAGAGAAAGAATGCAATTTTCTGATGGGCATTATGAAAAAGCATATTGTATAGTGTCTTATCTGTCATCCTTAAGTCTGTCATAGCAGAGTTTCAGTCAAACTCTAGCCAGAGAATATATATCTAAGCAATGCTTGATTATGGAATCTTGAAGAATGCCCTGTAGTGTATCTTGTAGTTTTACTGTAGGCTTTTTGTAGTTTGACTGTAAAGCCAGGGACAAAAACTAGCAAAAATGGAAGACAAGAATGGTAAAGAATCAAGCCAGCCCATAACATTTCAGTCATGTTCCACCATGAAATGCTTTGTGCAGTGAAGTTGGCTTTTATTTGATGCATATGATAATGAATTTGATATACATATGAAATCTGTTGACAGAGTATGCAATGACCCCTTTATGGGGCCTGATTACTTCAAGCAATCATCATAAGGTAGGATTAGTGTTTCAGAAGTGTCACAGGATATGGAGGTAATGAGACAGCAACAAAGTATTTTGGTTTCAACAGTACTGACATGAAGACCAGATTCAAGTGCGAGCATTCCACAATGGTTTGGGAGTTTTATGGCTGACATATGAAGTCATAAAGGTTTGTAACTGGTACAGTGTTCTGAACAGCTACTGTCATATGAGTGGTGCATGGGACTCATTTCTCACAGCTTCTGAACAGTTAGCATCAGTTCAGTGCTCTGAATACAACTCTGAACTGATTCTGAACTGAAGCCATGTTCTAATTTTGTCATTTGCTCTCTATGGCCTGAAGTATTAAAGTTGATTTTCTTAATTGTCTGTAGCCTGTTAATTGTTAATTAATTCTACAGGCTGCAGTGAATGAATTCGTGCCTCTGCCATGATGTGATTGAGTTTCTCTTCTGTCAAGCAAATTATTCCATGTAAGTAAATGCAAATAACATTTATTCAAATATGACTATTTCTATAACCAAAGGAATATATATCAAGTGAAACATGAATCTGATTTTACTCATGCCCTCTGAGAACACACAATGAATTCAATACACTTTTGTCAAATAGATGCATTGGCATCCAGTTCGTGCTGTGTTATAATCCATCAAAGCATTGATTGCCATAGTGTACTATAGTCAGTCCTGCTATGGTTCACTATACCACTTTAATGATGGTTACACCTTGGCTGTAGCTGAGCAATCATGGAGTTACTGCATATAAGGAGATATGGGATAACGTTCCCATAACAGAGGTATGGTGGGTTAAACCGTCCATGTAAAGCATTGTTCTTGTGTTTTTGTAAGCTCAGGATAGTACAGCTGAATTTCTGATGCAGCAGTCACAATATGTACTGCTTATGTAGCAGTGGCAGAAACATTTACCAGAAAAAATGCTTTTTTGAGGTAATATCATAGTGCAGCCACAATAAAAGAGTATTTATCAACACTGTAGAGGTTTGTGTTCTTTTGAGAGTGTTACAGTTGTAATGGTATGCACAGTCAAGAGTACGTATCTTTCATGGATTGTTGGAGATGAAGTGAAGGTCGATGGTTTCATGATTCTTAGACATGGGTTAAGGAATGCTCTAATTTGACCTATTGCTGCTCAGTCCTGGAGTGGGTAGCATCTGCATGAGAGGTGTGGGGGTATGCCAGTGCGTTTTTCTCATGGTGAGGCAAAAAGATCTTTAGGGGGACCTGAGCCTGTTTCACGGAAGATCCAAGGTTGGATACTTATAACATTAACATTCATATCATTTTTTTTGCATGGGACTGGCTAAATGCTGAAGAGTAGTAGTTAATATGTATGTATATTTGACTACAAATAAACAATAATTGAATAATATACTAAACCAAATCTTAATTATTTAAACAAGTTTATGTGAGCAGAGGAAAGTCAGCTTGCTTATTTTTTTCTTTTTTTTTTTTTTTTTTTTTTTATGTGTACAAGGCAGTCGGAAGTAGTTTTTTGTTGTCTATAGGTGTGTGAAGGTCTTTTCTCTTATTGGGTTAGATTCTTTCAAATTTTGATACAGAGTTACAGAAAACTGCACTACTAACAGCACTGTGACTTCTGATTGAAATAACTAAGATTGTTACAGAACTTATAGCATGCAGAATGTTTATTTAGTTAGGGTCTTGTTGTATTATGAAGGAAGTTCAAAGCAAAGCTTAGCTGTAATGGTGCAAAATATTTGGAAGATAACAGCTTTAGAAGTTGCCAAAGGCTATTTTTATGGTGCTGAAATGTCTATATACAAAGCATTGAACAAAAATGTAAACAAATTAATAGGAACTAAAAATTAACATGTTATGCAGCATGAGTAAGGATTGGGCAGAAAAGCAAAATATACTAGAATTGCTGATTCTGAAGGACGAGCAAAAATAGGCAAACAAAGCCCTCTCAGAGGTTTCTAAATAGACCCTTAGAGATAGACAGTGGCCTATCCCTGATGATCTGCGAGATTTTGTGCTTATAGAAACTCTTCTGTGGTACAGAGGGATAAATCCCAGACTGCAACTCAGGTAACCCAGGTTTGATTAACTGCTCAGGTTTCTGACAGAGCAGCAGGGAGGGATGTGTGTGCCTATCCTGGGAGGAAGAGAGTATTATGTGGGTTTCTCTTTGCAATAATCTTTGGTGGAGGCTGAAGAGCAGGTATGGTCTGCAAGGTTGGGGGGGGCTGGCTGGGCTACTGCAGAGGTAGGGAGATATGCCACTTGCTCACAGTGCACGCACACCCTGGAATCAACCACATTGCTGTGAGGGAAGGGGGAAATGGGTAGGTCATATAGTATTTGCATCCTGGATGGATTTAAAAATGTGCTGAATCCCCATGATACCCTAAGGATCCATGACCTGTGCTAGCAATACTGGAATAACTTCTAGCAAGGAGATAGCTGGGAAACCCAATGCGGACTTGGGCACTGGGTGCTGGGCCAGCACCAATGAAGGAAAGGAGAGACTAAAAAAAATATTATCTAGTGGGATAGAAGGAAACAACAACTGTTTCAAATCATAGGTTATATAGTGATGTTCTGGAAAATTATGCACAGAGACATATTTGACTTCTTTACAATATACCAATTCAAATTTACTGTGAGAATGAACAATACTGTACTGAAAAAAGTACACATATTAGTGTAAAACCTGATTTGATTCTTGTAGAGGGTATAGGAAAAATTTGATTTAGAAGAGATACACCATAGTCTGTTTGTATTTTTTAATTGTTCTGCTAATGTGCTTGTCCAGTGATAGGAATTTGTCAAGAAAGACTAGAATACTTGACAAATTGTATATCTTTGTAGATTAATCATCAACAGAGACAATATACAATTTTGATGATTTTGACAATTTATACTGGTTGCTGTAGAAATAATGTTGTTGACTTTGACAGTTTATATGGATTACTGTAGAAACAATGCTTTTGTCTAAGATACATTTAGCCATAGCCCTGAGATCTATTGTCGCTCCTCTACTTTGGAAACAATAAGAGTCTTTGTGGGTTCTGTTCCAGCAGCTTTATTTTATACAAACACATCACTATAGAGGTTTACTGACTTTAACATAAGTAACTTATATACAAACTAACAACTGCGATCATGCATGCTCTCAGTGTGGCTGCTCTTACAAAATGGCAGTATGGAGTGCACTTGTCTGGGATTTATGCATGCATTCACAGCCTTGGCATGCTTCTTAAAGACACAGCACACTTCACTTGCATTCTAATCTACATCCTCCCTCTTTGAGAAATAGATCTTATGACACTATGAGTCTGTTAGGCATGCAGAAATCACAGGTAATTCTTTGTCATGCAATACACACACACACACACACACACACACACACACACACACACACACACACACATATATATATATATATATATATATATATATATATATATATATATATATATATACAGTCAAGCCCACATTGCTGCATATTTCACACTAGGCTTTGATACTCACCCATATCATGTGACATAAAAATGGGAATTAGATTTAGCAATTGGAACTGTCTCTGCAAAATGTTTGAGCTGTGGAATGTCTGGAACATTTTCTGGAATTGAATCAGAATTTTGAACACATTCTGGTATTGAAACAGTGTCTGATTCACTCTTAGATTTGAAGTCTGCATCACAGAAACAATGTTATGATGGTGATGATGGTTCTGATACAGGAAGAAGATGTTTATGGTTCCTCCTATATTCTACACCTTTGGAATCTATCAAGAAGGATGTTGGCTTGGCACAGATGCCTGTAATCTGTCCAATTTGATCAAAACTTTTCGTTGTCTGGATTCATACCATCTGTCCTTCCCTCAACGGATGAAGTAATCTACTCAATCTGTCGTAACTAGATTTCTGGATATTATGCTTCTTAAACAATTGAGCCTTAATGGTACTGGTGTTCTTAGATTTAGTCTCCAACAAACTTGAAGAAATAGGTAGCGTAGTTCTAGTTTGCCTGGAAAGTAGTCTTTGAGCAGGTGAGCCAAGAATATCATCACGGTATGTTTCCGAGATTAATCAAATTCAAGAACACATCGATATTGTCATGCTTTGACCTTTAGAGTAACTGCTTTGCACTCTGCACTGCTTGTTCAGCTAAACCATTGGACTGAGGATATTCAGGACTACTAGTCACATGTACAAAGTCCCATTCTTTTGCAAATTTCTGAAACAACTGGCTAGTAAATTGAGTACCATTGTTAGAAAGAACATTGTGTGGAATATCATGAACTGAGAAATTACATTTCAGCTTAGTAATAACTGCAGTGGATGTTAGGTTAGGTAGTAGATCAATCTCAAACCAATTCAAATAAGATCCTACCAAAACTAAGCAGTGTTGATTGTTCCACTCAAAGATATCAGCTGCAACTGTTGACCAAGGTAGTTCAGGAACTGGACTTAGCTGAAGTTGTTCTGTTTGCAAATGCAGTCTTGTACTATTGCATACTGAACAAGAAGAAAGTACTTTATCAATGTCTTTTGGTAATGAAGGCCAAAATACTAATTCTCTCATTCTTCTCTTAGTGGATGCGCATCCTGGGTGACCACAATGCAAAATCTGAATATATTCTTGTTGTAAGGAAGCAGGAACAACAATTTTAGGACCTTTGAGAATAATGACATCTTCCATCAACAA
Organism: Protopterus annectens; assembly: GCF_019279795.1. NCBI lineage: Eukaryota > Metazoa > Chordata > Ceratodontiformes > Protopteridae > Protopterus > Protopterus annectens. The sequence continues at coordinate 1,186,619,796 of NC_056745.1, forward strand.
TTCATCTCTGTAAGGAAAATATGTTTGCATTTCAGGTGGTACACTAGATTGATTTGATGGCCATCCAACATTAATGTAGTGATTGAGCTTCTGCAAAATTGGATCAGAATGACTGTGTTCTCTCAACTCATCAAGTCTAGTGATAGAAAAATTATGTACTGACATCACATCAAAGTTGAAATTCTCTGCATCAAGCTGTTCTGTCGTATTTCTGGGTGATCTGGATAAGATATCAGCCAGCTAGAGCCATTTGCCTTTTGTGTAGACAATTTTGAAATTGTACTTTTGCAATTTGAGCATCATTCTTTGTAATCTCGCTGGAATGGAATACATAGGCTTCTTTAGAATAGTAACTAGAGGTTGGTGGTCAGTTTCAATCCGAATAGCTCAACCATAAATATAATCATGAAACTTAGAACATGCAAATACTATTGTCAAAAGCCCCTTCTGAATCTGAACATACTGCATCTCAGTCTGGGTTGGTGTTCTAGATGCATAGGCTACTAGTCTGCCCTCTTGAAATATAACTGGGCCAAGACCAAATTTTGAAGCATCACAGGAAAGAGTAACTGGTTTGTTCACATCATAGTATATTAATGTAGGTGGGGTGGTGATTTTCTGCTTTAGGTCTTCAAATGCTTTCTGGTGCTGTTCCAACCATGACCATAAAACATTTTTGCGAGTTTGCTCTCTTAAAGGTACTGTCAACTCACTGAAGTCTGGTATAAACTTGCCTAAATAATTGACCATGACTAGAAAATGTTGTAGAGCTTGTACATTATCTAGTGCTCACATCTCAAGAATAGCTGCTTGCTTGTCGGGTCTGGTCTCAAGCCTGTACTTGTAAACAAATGACCTATGTAGGTAACTTCTGGAAGTCAGAATTTGCACTTCAGAGGAGTGAGCTTCAAGTTTACTTCACGTGCTGTATCTAGACCTTTCTTGAGGTTTCTATCATGCTCTGCTTCACCATTGCTGCCAACAAATAAATCCTTTACTATTATGCCACAAGGATAACCCAAAAAAATTTGCTGCATTGCACGCTGTAAGACTTCACTTGCAGAATTTATTCCAAATGGTATCCTTAGGAATCTGTATCTACCAAATGGAGTACCAAAAGTAGTTAAAAATGAAGATTTGTGATCAAGCATCACTTGCCAAAATGAAGTCTTTGCATCCAAGACCGAGGAAACAGTGCCATTCAGTATTAAGGCTGCAACCTCTTCGACTGCGCACATTGGATGATAGGGTCTATTTAATGCTTTGTTCAGATCTTTTGAGTCAATACACATTCTGATTTTGTCTTAGCTTTTTTTGTGAGCTGCTACCACAGACAACACCCATTTAATTGGTTCTATGACTGGACAACTCACACCTTGCTGCATCATTTTATCTGGGTCTATATTATATCATCGAACGCTTAAAAAAGCGAACGCTGATTGATCGACCTAACTTAAGCAAAAGCTTACAATCTCGAACTGTCAGATCAGCAATTTTTTTCCCAGGGAAAAAAATCGCTGAACCAAGACACATACACACAACACAAGCACACCAAACAAACATAAATCCACACACATACACCTAAAATCTGATACCTAACCCTACACTAAACTATGCACACACCATTAACTACCCACTTACCTTAACCCAAACCCTAACCCTAAGGTCTGTCACTATCGCACACTCACCTCACCCGCTCCCTAACCCTAACTCACTTAAATCCGCCCTAACCCTCATGTCCACTCAATCGCACACACACCTAACCCATCCCTAACCCTAACTCACCTAAATCACCCTAACACTCACATCCACACAATTGTACACTTACCTAAAATCTGACCGGTAACTTTCCACCATAACACTAAAAATACCGAAGCAACAGAAACGGACAACCAAATTCTTTCCCTAGGAAAAAATTCGAGTTTCTGCTGCTTCGATATTTTGCAGTTTCGCGAAAATAAGTTCGATCAATCAGCGTTCGCTTTTTTAAGCGTTCAAGGATATAATATAGACCCATTTATCCAACTGAGTTTTAACTTTATCCTGCATAGCCATTGGAACTCTTCTTGCAAGTCTGACTACAGAAGTCACCTCTGGGTCTAACTCCATGGAATACACATCTGGAAGTTTGCCAGCATACACTGAGAAAATGGCTTCAGAAAAATTAGAACTCGGAAATGCACTTACATGATGGACTCCTTTAGCAAAAGAAAGCAGATTCATTCTTAAACTATCTTTGAGACCTAATAAAGATTGCACTGGTTTTCAGACTACATAGAATAACAAATTGAAACAGTTCTCGGCCAAATAACATGAAAGCATCACTGAACCCTCGGTTTGAATTTGTTCACCTCCATACGCAGCAAGTCTCACACTACTGGCTACATTGAGTTGTTCATTAGTTCTCACTTCAGCAAATATGTCTGCTGATATAACACTACACTTTGGACCAGTGTCTACTTTTGGACCAGTGTCTACTTTAAGCTCTGTGGATTTTTTCATTAATCTGGACAGTACAAAACACTTTGCTTCTTGTTAATAAATTCACTGCATCAACTCTTTCATCAAGCACTGATACACCATCTACATAGAAAGCTGTCTGCTCCAGCTCTACTTGATCAACTTGCTTCTTTGTGTGGCCATTCTTTACAACTGTGTGAGGCTTACTTGCTTTACAAATGTTTTGAAAGTGGTTCCATTTTTACAGTTGTAGCATTGCTGACTATATGCTAAGCACTTCTCTCTTTCAGACTCATGATTTACACCACAATTGTGACAGTTAGTAAAGCTGGAGTTGGGTTTTGCTGATTCATGCTTGCAAATTGCACTGAGCTGGAGCGTGCTCCTTTCTTAGAACTTCATGGAAAGCTACGTGTCTTCACTGGAAACCTCGTAGCTGCCACATGCTTGGGCCTACTCTTGTCTGCCATGTGTTGCATGCTATCTGCATTTGCTCTGGAGCCAACTGAACCCATGCTCTTGTAACTCACTTGCATACTCATGTGTTTTTCTGTCACCTAATGGATTTGATAAATCTCTATGGCTTTGCTCAACATTAAATCACTGCCACAAAGTAAAATATTTCTCACAGTAACACTGTTTATACCACACACAAGCCTGTCCTTTATCAGCTCATCTTTTAAGTCACCAAACTGACACGTTTTAGCTCTGTTTCTCAGGTCAACTGTTTCCCCTGGTTTCTGAGCTCTTGTGTAAAAGAAATGCCTCTCTAACGTAATATTTGTCTAAAGGTTACACATTTCTCTGAACTTGCTCTTCAAATACTCGGGGTCTTTCCTTACAACAATATGACAATTTTCACCTTCTCCTTCATATACTGCAGGTGCATACACAAATGAATGCTCTCTTTCTATGGCCTCTGACCCAGCTAGGTTTAGTAAAATGAATTCTAAATGATGCTTCTGAATTTTATCTCTTCTGGGCTTTTCAAAATAATGCTAATGAACAAACTCATAGTACCTTTGAATAATTGGACTTTGAGAAATAAACTTCTCGGGGACTTTAACACTCTTATAATATTATTTGGAAGGCTAAATGCTAAAGTAATTTACCATTATTTTTCCAGTCATTTAACATTATTTCAAGAAACATCTCAAACAACTTTACAATGAGAGTGAAATAAACTCTCAGGCACTGTAATATTCTTGTAACATTGTTTTGCAAGAAATCACCTCTTATTGGTGTAAGAAACATATCAAATAACAGCACAATGTGAATAAACTGGACCTCTCTTGCCCAAAACTCAATAACATTTTGAAGTAGTTGCACTTTGTGAATAACTGCATACAGCACACTGAAATGTCCCCAAAATGGCAGTACCTTGCTAGGCAATTCTTTACAGTGCAAAACACACTGTGTAATGGCGGCACTTTGTGAATAGACACACTCAGCACAAGAAACTTTTCAAAATGGCTATACTTTGACAGTATTTCACAAAATAGTTGCATTTCACACACAACTCTTTGAACTACATGCACAGTGATAAGCACACACTGTAAGGGTTTTTACAGACTTTGAGTTACTTTGAATAACTTTAGTTATGCTCTTGATACAATATGAAGTCGTAGTTATGTCAGAACATAGCACTTTGCCAAAACACGTGCAGTAGCCTTGCTTTATTTTATTATATTTTTTGCTTAATATGTCCTTTTTTGCCCTTATTATATTCATTTTGCTCATTTAAGCCCTCTTCATGCCCAGTGTACTTTTCTTGTGCTCTATTTACTCTAAACATGCACAGTTTTGCTTTAAACACACTCGTTTTACTTTAAACATGCTCATTTTATCTTTAAACATACTCATTTTGCTTTAAACATGCTCGTTTTATCTTTAAACATACTCATTTTGCTTTAAACATGCTTGTTTTGCTTTACTGTTGTTTCATCAAATACCTTTATTTTAAACATTTCTTTTTAGCCAACAAACTTTTTCTGCCTTCTGCTAGCTCAATAATGCAGTTTGTGCCATTGGAATGCCCCGTTTTATCTCTTTCATCAAATAAACAGTTTGTGCTTGTTTCTCTTGGTTTTACTTTCACTGTCATCTCTGCACTTCATGGCTCTAGATTTTATTCTCTTCGATCCCGGTTCTGACACCATGTCGCTCTCCTTCTTTGGACACAACAGAAGAGTTTTTGTGGGTTCTGTTCAGGCAGCTTTATTTTATACAAACAAATCACTATAGAGGTTTACTGACTTTAACTTAAGTAACTTATACACAAATTAACAACTGTGATCATGCACGCTCTCACTGTGGCTGCTCTTACAAAAAGGCACTAGGGAGTGCACGTGTCTGGGATTTATATGTACATGCACAGCCTTAACATGCTTCTTAAAGATACAGCACCCTTGACTTGTAATCTGATCTACGCCTATAACAGCAATTCTAACATGCAAAAGTTTACTTGGAGTCTTTGTTCTGTTATGGATAAAGTATCTGCAAGGTACACAATGTGGAATCATCTACATACTGTACACAATGTGGAATCATCTACATACTGTACAAAAGTACTCAATGTGGAATCATCTACACACTGCACAAGGTACACAATGTGGAATCTTCTACATGCTGTACAAAGTGCAATCTGTCCAACTGAGAAGACAACTGATTCATATCACAGGCAAAACAAGATAAGAACCTAATATAGATCCCCAAGAGGCACATTTTATTAGGTAGTATGGCTCAGAGTGAGATAATTTCATTTAAATCTGTAATTTTATCCTAAGAATAAGTTCTCAAGTAATTTTAATGTATCCTTAATCATACCGGTCACCGAGTCGCTCAAGAATGTATTATGTTAAATGATGTCAAAGGCCTTAGATGATTCATGGCAGATAATTACCCTAATCTGTATTTAGACTATGCATAATGAACTCACTGAAAGACAATACCGTTGAAACAACACCACAGCATTTCAGGAATCCATGTTCAAATGCAGAGATAATACTCTTAGATTGAAAATGTCTATGAATTAAAACTGACTTATTGCTTCAAAGATTTTTTAGGAGATTAAATATGGAGGTAGGTCTAACTTCACATGAGGTATCAGTTTTATCTTTTACCCTAGCTAAAACTTTACCAACTTTGAATATATTTATCCTTTTTAGGAATAACTGAAGTTGAGTTAATTTGTTTTTGTTTTTTTGATGAAGTGACAATAGGTAGCACTATAGTTCTGAAATAATTCCTGAACTAGTTTGCTTCCACTTCATCTTTAGAATCAGGTTAAAGGATTTAGCTGAGCAGAGTAAAAACAGAAGTCCAAACAAGATTTCCAAACCAATATGATTGCTTTAAAAAGGGATTTCCCCTAAAAGCTTTGCTGTGGATCTTATTTGTTTTAAATAAATACTGTACATGGTAGTTTGGAGCTTTTGTTGGGACTTCTGTTTTAGTGAGTTTCAGTGTCACAGATTGCTTTTTTTCAGATTAAGAAAGGTGCTCATTCCACTGTAATACTATCTTGATATAGATTAAGTAGTTCCATTTGTTGGATCACTCAACAGCCTTGTAATATCTTAGTTCTCTATATGAATTCTGCAGGGAGTCCTAGGGTAAAACTATCAAAGCCTTTATCCTGTCCAAAAGATATCAGCTTATGTTTCAATGTGCCTTGTCATTCAGAAGACTACATTTACTACTCTAAAAAAATGTTTTAGGAGAAACATTGATAAGTAAATTCAGTACAATATCACTCCATAGATTTAGTACATCATTTCATTCAATGTCATCCCATAGAAATCATCAACAGTTTTTATTACTTGTTAGCTAATCATATCAGTATCTAGTTTATTTTAGTCATCTCAATGTTTGCAGTTGCAAATACTAGATAGTGGTCACAAAGGGAAACTGCTAATAAACCAGGCACAAACATTTTCAAACCCAGTTTAATGCAAGGTGAAGGCCCCCATTATTTTTTGCTTTGTCTAGATTTCTTGGTCTTAAAGGTATAGAGAGGTAAGGGTGGGGTCCAGGTCAGAGGTTGAGGGACCCTCTATTAAGCCTGACTAAAAATGTTGATATACAACTGTCATTCAGGGAAACAGATGAGGGTCTAGATGTTGTGTTATGCATTTTATGCCTCAGTTTTTGAAAGGGTGATTTCTATAGCTACTTTTTACTGCTAACCAGAAGACTTATGTATATGACCACCAATATCCACATATCCACAGTTGAAATCAGTGATGATTAGTTTTTCACTTGCACACACATACGCACATGCACACACGCACACAAACACAACACACACACAAACACACACGCACATGCACACACACACGCACATACTTATTCACACACTGCTTGCTTATATATAGGCAAACTGGATGCATATCTTTAGGGTTTTGGAGGAAATCAGTGTATTCAGATACAACCCACAGATAGACAGTGAGCACATGAAGACCCAGCACAGAAGGAACCTCAGCCATAAACACAACCAGAGAACCAAGTGCCCTGAAATGGAAATGTTTGGTTTTACACACACATTCTATCCAGACTGCCAAAGGCATCCATTTATTATACAGGCATTCATTTATTATACAGAGTGCTGATGTCTGACTGCACTGGAAAGAGAAAGAAACAACAGTCACACCTTGTTGCTGTTAAATACAGTGCACCCCCCAACACACAAATAAGACATAGCAATGACTGCATTGCACTGATTTCAGAAAAAAACAATATCTTGTGTGACACTGCTCTGTTAAGTCAGATCATTATTGGTTTAATTGTAATCAAACAACAGAAGGGCTGTTTCACTTTTTTAATTCTCTCCCCCCAAACCCAATGCATACTCAGGCTGTTCCTCTCTGGCTTTCTTGCTCACTTACCCCTGGATCCCATAATTGCTCCTACTGGGGGTATCCTGGATGTGACCCTTCAATGGAGTGGCCCTCTGACTCCTCAGGTAGTCAAGTTTAAAAGTAACTGTCTGCTAGGCCTGGAGATGAAAAATCTGATGGAGATCAGTGAGTGCGCAGCCTGGGGCCATCATTCTTTCAGTAGTCAATCATTTGTCTTAGCTGTAGGGGAGGTAAGTAGTACGAAATCGGGACACAATTGTCACCCTGTTCCTCAACCTGAGATGATCTGTAAGACACATGGTATCACTGAGAGCTGTCCACTGAATGTTTCATCCTATCCTATCATTTCTGGCCAGCCCACTCAAGGACATTCCCAAACCCTGGTTGTAGCGGCACAGATGGATATCCTGCCTCTGTGCCATCAGGCTGGCTGTGGGTAAGTTACTTTAAAACACAGCCTCTGTATCTATCAACACTCAAAAATATTCTGACTGTGCCTCTAAATATCCTGAGAAGGTACTCTCCGGGTGTTAATTGTGGGAGAGAGTCTTTGCATACATTAGTCCTGTCCTTAATAGATTTAACTCTACCAATGTGATATTTTTGTGTGTCTGTGTTATCTGCATTTAATACCAATAGTACTACCAGTTTAAAATACTTAGTTCTCTCTTGTTAAGTTGTTTTCATCATTTCAAACTCCAGCTCATACTAGGCATTTAGGAACTATAAACATCTCAATTTATGACCCCTTTGACTACCTGTAAATCAACAAATTGAGGCACTGAATGTTCTAACCATATTCGATTCATTGATTTTTGTTGGAAAATCTGGCTGGGGACTTATTTCCTGTTCACTGTGTTTCTCACTTAATTCTACATATGATGTTGCTCTAGGGCTAATATGCTTTCAAAATGACAAGTCAGGTTACAACTTAGTGAAGAACCAACTCACTAAACACAACTGGTCTGGAAATTAACCCAATGAAAAAATTGTTAGAATATTTTTTACAGAGATTATATACAGAGAGCTTGACCCTTGCACCCCCACTATATGGGGAGCAAGACCACTATCCTACAAACAAACTTATATACACCAACTCCTCAGTTACACAACCAAAAATAAAGGAGAAATTTTCCAAAACAAAGTAATCACAGCACGTGCACACTTAGAAACCATGCTGATTGCCTATAGAAAACAGTAGCCTGGGAGTTTAGCTTTACCAAGTTGTGCTTGACAAGTTGATTCTTTCTTTGCATCAACAAGCAGTAGAACATCTGCATTTACAAGAAAGAAGATCTTTGAGATGGCACCGATCCTACTGTTTTAGCAGGGTGCACCCAAATGCCTACTGAACTGCTTTCATGTAGCTGTTACCAAATTTAAAACATATGAACATGCTATTCTCTGCCTTTAAAGATAGGCTATTACACTACTTTTTAACAAGGTTTGATATTTGTTTGTATTATGCAGTAGCTTAATGGCCCTGTTATGCATTAGGTGTAACTGTTGCTGCTCTGCACTGTAAACATAGCCAGATATTTACTTGCATAATATAATCTAGTGATTTTTAAGAACTTAGTTTCTTTTAAATGTATCTGGAGAGTACACAGCCAATTTTCTCTCTCTGTGTCTCTCATGGGTTGCAGTTGACTCATAGAGCTACCCTGTGGAGAACACATTTAACTAATCAGATTTATATATATATATATATCTATATATATATCTATATATATATATATATATATATATATATATATATATATGTGTGTGTGTGTGTGTTTCCACAATCCTTGTACTGAGTTGCCACTTCTCTCTTCTCCAACCGGATAATGCATCACTTCAGACTGATTTAAGCACAATTTAAAGCAATCTCAAGCCAAAGGGAAAGGAGGGGAAAAAAGCACTATCATTTTTCTTTTTTCTGAGTTGATCAAAAGAAGCAGGCGCAACTATACTCCTTGGCTATCTCGGTGTCTGTAATTATGTAACACAAAATTATGTGTAGGTTTATTTTCTGTAAAGACCCTACATTTCTAGCTATAGGGGTTAAGCTTTTGTGTATATAGCTTTTGTGTTGTCTTCTTCCTTGTCATAGGTGTTGGACAGAGTATTTGCATACATTAACCCTGGTCTTGACAAACTTCCTCAGTTTACATTTATTTAACATTTGTTGACGGGGAAAGTCTGACTAGGACAGAGCCTATTTTTAGCGAAGGCCCGGGGAGAAACACTCTAGAAGCATGTTTTTTCAGTCAGCACTGATGGAATCAAAGATGCTGTTAACTAAAATAAATACTTCTCTCTTTTCTAAGCTGTTTACTTATTCCAAACTCAAGCTCATTCTAATCATTTAGATACAATAAACATAACTTATGTGCTTCCTGACTGCCTTTAAATTTCAGACTGCATGAGTAAGGTTTTATCCTGGTCCAGCTGATTAATTTTTGCGGGAAAGCTGGCTTGAGTCTTGCTCACTATGCCTCACCTTGATTCTCTCTTACGCTTTGCTGTGCTGCCCCGCCTACATTTGTTATCACCCCTACATAATTCCCTTTATACTGCAATAGTCCCCCCCCCCACACACTTATACCATCCAGTAACAATATATCTCCCTTAATGAGATGACTAAATCTTAATAAATTGCACCCTATTATATCATTTCCCTTTTTTAGACTGCCTCCCCATGATATGCTCTCAATACAACTAACATCTACTCTCATTCACTCTTAGTCCTAGATTCTTTCTAGGACATAACTTTTTTTCCTTCATTGCAATTCACAGTAAATCTTCCCAACTTCAGCCTATACACAAAAGCTTAACCCCTCAATAATTGTAAAAACTACAGTAAAAAAAATCAGACTTACTGTTGCTATAAAAAAAACTATGCAAACTCCTAATAAACTTACCAGTAAACAATATTTTAACCCCTCAGCCTTATACTACAGAAAACAGGTGACATCCAAGCCAGTATTAGTATGTCAAAACTAATACAACCTAGTTATAAGCATTAGTTCGACAAACTAATATAATGACTTTTCTTACTAACTTTTGTACTTCATCCAACTTTGTGCTCCATCTACCACATACCACTTAAAAAATATTACTATCCACAGACTCCCAAACAAACATTCAACCTAAAATCTGCTACAACATCAATAGATCTCCAAATATTATATTCAGATGCGGCATAAATTACTTATTAATGCTAACACATTTATCAACAAAATAAAACGTTACAATTAAACAAGCCAAATATAGCTAGAACATATTAGAAAGCACTAGTGCAAGTCTAAATACAAATTACTTCTAATATATGGGAAATTTCACATTAACCCTGGCCCTGTCATACAAAATACTACTTTGAACACTTTCAATACACCCTTGTGTCGTAATCCTATTGGAATGGAAATATGCCATATAAATACCTGTAATGTTCAAAATAGAATAACAAACATAACAGATGTATACAGGTAGACATCTTCCTCTGAGACATAATAACAATAAAGGAAATATGGTTTAAAGCACACATAAAAGACAAATAAAATATTGCTTTCTGACTATGAGACAATAAGTAATGCTCATACTAGTAAAAGCTAGAGGTACAGCAATTCTATATTTAGAAAAGTCTTAATGCTGTTCACCGTATGTCAATATGAAAAAATAAAAAAGTAGAAATCCTCATAGCTAAACTTAACACAAAACATCAATATGTATAGCAACACAATATATACCTACTGCTGCAAACAATTCATCCTCTAATGGCATACTATCCTAAATAACTACATACATGTTTCTTAAAATATTAATCCTAGGTGACATTAGTACTAATTGCCCAAAGAGAACTAAGAAGCTCTAAATCTGTACATATTAACATGAGTTATCATCCACCATGAGCAACAGAACTGCTAAAACATCCCACATAGGAGTTATATCAGGAAATCCTTCTACGTGGCACACCTCATCACAAAAGGTTTCTCATCCAGAAAAAAAGAGGTCATTGTACCCCTCTACTCATCACTCATTAGACACATTATAGAGTACAATGCCCCCTTTGGTATGTACTTCACAAGACATCTACAACAACTGGAAAGGCCACAGAAATACCTCACAAAGAGGATTACTGGCCTCAAACAGATGCCCTACGCAGACCGTCTCAAAAAACTCCAGCTTTACTTCATTGCATATCGCCTACTCAGAGGTGATCTCTGCCTAACATACAAAGCTATGTCAAACCCAGAGCTGTTGGACATGCTCCACTTAAAGAAATCCCAATCCCTTTGAGCTACACACTCTAGGGACCGAAACCTTGTCACCACAATAAACAGAACATGCCAGAGGGATAGATTCCTCTCCCAGAGACTTCCCATACTCTGGAATAAACTGCCTATCTATATCAAACAAAGCTCCTCATTAGCACTCTTCAAGAAAAATCTTGATGACTGGATGGGAAATAGGAAATTCACCCCGGGGATCACCTCTGTGGCTCTGCTCGACAGTGGCACAGGAAAATAATTTTCTTGGGTGGCAAAAGCCAGGGTACCTTTTTGGCTGGGCTTGTATAGGCACCAGGGCCAATAGCCTAGTACCTACCTATATCAGACACTATTAATGATCACAGCCCAGGCCATACAATATAGAAACCAGTCAAAATTCATAGAAATAGCCAATATAAAATAGTCAGGAAAAAAACAAATTAAATAGGGAAAACGTTTTGTCTATCCTTAAGTATAGCAAATGGAAAGCATTAAAACTGTATTTTGGATGATGCAGTAATTCACTTTAACAAAGCCCTCCTCACAGTATTAAACTCCTTAGCCCCTTAACATAGAGAATCATATCAAAATCTGCACCATGACTAACACCAGAAACAAAACGATTAATGTACAAGAGATAAAGACAGAAAAAGTACCCTATAGAAAAAAGCTAAATCTGCAGTGACAGCCACACTTCCAAGACCTAATTAAGAATGACATACTAAAGGTCAAACTAAATGATTACACTAATGTATACGGCCACTCCTTCCTCTCCACCACAACGAAATACAACGACAATACCCAATGGATCAAGCAAAAGCAAGGCACATACAAAACTTTTATTTCACTCTCTCTAGCGCTTCGGTGCAACCACCTTCCATGAGTAACAAACAACATCTAACACTCTTCATGCATTTATATACAAAGAAACTTCCCCAATTAACTTTCAATTAAAAATCAATTACACCAATTAGAAAATACTTTTCCATATTAAAGCAAACACTTCCAATTTAAATCATTATTAAGGCCATTTGGCACAAGTGTTTTATACTTTAAAATGTAAATACTTTCCTTATAATTTATGCTTTAATATATTTTTGTCTTCATAAAACCACTTAACAGTTTCTAAAATTGTTCCTTTCAACTTTGTTGCATCACTTCCATGAAACATTTTAAAATGTGCAGCTATTATTTTATCTTCTTTTTTGTTCTTAACATCTCTAACATGTTCTGTAAACCTGATACGAAATTCCCTCTTGGTTTCCCCTATATAAAACAACTCACATGGGCATTTTAGTGCATAAATCACCCCTTTACTTCTACATGTAAAAACATCCTTAGGCTCAAATTTAATACCATTGATGTTATCAAAAGTTTTAACCACATTGGCACAAATGCTGCATTTATTACAGCACAATGTCCCCTTCATATTTAAAATATTTAGAATACTAACCACCGGTGGATAAAACCTTCCATGTACCACCATATCTTTTAAACTCTTACCTCTCTTATAAGAGAAAAAGGGTTTTTTAGGTAGAATATTTCTTAATGAACTATCCTCTAACAAATATCTCCAGTAATATTCAATTAATGATTTCATTTCATCACTGCTGGTGTTGTATACTGATACATAATACATTGCATTATCCCTATCTTGATGATTGGATGGGAAATAGGAAATTCACCCCGGGGATCACCTCTGTGGCTCTGCTCGACAGTGGCAAGGAAAATAATTTTCTTGGGTGGCAAAAGCCAGGGTACCTTTTTGGCTGGGCTTGTATAGGCACCAGGGCCAATAGCCTAGTACCTACCTATATCAGGCACTATTAATGATCACAGTCCAGGCCATACAATATAGAAACCAGTCAAAATTCATAGAAATAGCCAGTAGAAAATAGTCAGGAAAAAAGCAAATTAAATAGGGAAAACGTTTTGTCTATCCTTAAGTATAGCAAATGGAAAGCATTAAAAACTGTATTTTGGATTATGCAGTAATTCACTTTAACAAAGCTCCAGAAAGGTACAATGGTGTTATTAGAGATGAGAATGTGGATATGAATGTAGTTATCATTAAGGTGAAAAGTAAGAGAGAAGGTGAATCATTGGAAAAAGTCTAGAGTGTCTTGAGTTGCAGATAGGCTTCTAGTTGACATTTCAGTTTTTGAGGCAGGTGCATTTGATTTTAGCTCTTAACAAAAGTGCTAAGTATATGATGTGTTTTAGGTAGTAAGGAGTAATTACCAATTTGTTGGGATAAGGAGGAGGAAGTATGTTTTATTCTCTCCAAGTAACCCGTGGAAGCAAGGGAGTTACACACTGGCTGAGACTAACTTCTGAGGTTGTAAGAGCAAGTAATTGTCATTATTTTGATGGCAAATGGAGAGGAAGTGACAGGTTCCTAGCAAGAGGCTATGTTTTATGAGAAGCCAGTTTGATTTGGAAGGGGTGAAGTAGAGGTGGCCATTTGGGAGGGGGGATAGAAATGAACCAACACCTTTTATTTAAAGTTGTTTGAAGGTTGTTGGCATACCTTTTGGAGGCTGAGGAGATTATTGGTAGACCATATTCTAGTTAACAGAATAGGAACCTTTCCATATAGCTATTCTGGTTGGTCTGCTTAGAAAGGGAGAGATTTTGATGGCCCAAAAGAGGAGGGATTTGACTTTGTTCATGGTTTTTAATGTATATTTGGAAGTTTAAGCTTTGATCTAACTAGATCCCAAGGTACTTGAAGGAGGTGGTTGGTTCAATATGGCAGTTGTTCAGGCTGGTGATATGATATCATTGGAAGTGTGGGCCAGTGTTTGGTGGACTGCAAATACAATAATTTTGTTTTTAGAGGAGTTAAGTATTAGTTTGCTCTCTTTAAAAGCCAAGTGTATAGTGAGTGAAGATTGGATTGCAGTCAGCCTTGTATGTGTTTCAAGTTCCTGCTGGAACTGTAAAATCTGTAGTTCTAACTTTGTCTTAAAACCCATGTAATCCCCTCTGACTCTACCCAAAATAAAAAAGAAAACAATCAGCTATGCTCCACTTCCTTCCTATATGCTTTTCCTTAAATCTCTTCTACTGTCTTCCACGTACCCACTACAGCCAGAAAAAGCACTACTTAGGCAGTTGATCAGCCGCCCCTCCCCCACATCTGCAACACATTGCCTCAGGACAACTCCTCTTCACTTAAGTCACTACAGAGTTCAATGCTACCTATGTACAATTCTCCAGTGAAGATCCCATTATAGACAAACTTGATCCTGATGTACCCAACATTTCCCAAATCTTTTCCCACTTTTACTCATCCCTAAATCTCACTCTGTTTTACTAAATATTCATCTTCTCCATAGCCTTTCTAACCTTCCTAAGTCCTAGCTGTCTATATATCAAGTCCTATTACTCTCTTAGTAACTTGCCTCCAACGTTGCCATATCTCTACTGTCTCACTTATGCTCTCGATTTCCCCTCCACTGACCGTATATCCTATATATCACTGCATGAGTCACAAGACAGTAGAAGTGCTTTATTTATAGACAGCTTTTTTCCAATATTTTTACTCATACTCCCATCAGTCCACCATTTTTGCCAGGACAAGCCCCCCACCACCACCATCACCACCACCATACACACACACACACACACACACACACACACACACACACACACACACTTCCTATACCCTACTTACCTTTATATACTAACTCTATGGTCACTTAATATACCGAGAAAAGGAGAAAATCCCCAAAACAGTGCACAGCAGTCTTGTACCCACAGCAGTAACACATTATATTGAAAACAATAGCAGAAAGGTTTGAGCAATTATAAGCAACAGTAATTTTAAAGACATTTCATCATGAAAATGGAACCTGACCAAGTTTTGCTTGATGAGTCATAGTGAAGCTGTTCTTTGTCTCTCTTCCTGTCTCTCTAACAAAACTTTTTTTTCACCATTTCCAGCTGAATTCTGCTGTCTTCATGCACTGGAACTGGTTCTCATAAATATAGGTTGGTCTTCTTGCCCATTGGCTTTGGAGCTGCCTAAAAGAACATTATGCTATCAATGCTTAATACATGCGAGAAGTGAGTGCGACAGCATAAATGACCTGTACCTTAAGTATTAGGCATTGCTCTGATATGACCACAGATATGGACTTCAGCACATCTGCAGCAGAGCTTCTGCTTTCATATTCACTAAGAATGTGAAAAGAAGGCATGCAAGACAAAGACAGATACAAGGTGCAGGGTTTGATTCTGACCTCTGGTTGTTGGCTAAGCTTATGATGTGAAAAGAAGGCATGCAAGACAAAGACACAGATATAAGGTGCAGGATTTGATTCTGACCTATGGCTGTTGGCTAAGCTTATGATGTAAAAAGAAGGCATGCAAGACAAAGACACAGATACAAGGTGCAGGATTTAATTCTGACCTCTGGTTGTTGGCTAAGCTTATGATGTGGAAAGAAGGCATGCGAGACAAAGACACAGATACAAGGTGCAGGATTTGATTCTGACCTCTGGTTGTTGGCTAAGCTTATGATGTGGAAAGAAGGCATGCAAGACAAAGACACAGATACAAGGTGCAGGATTTGATTCTGACCTCTGGTTGTTGGCTAAGCTTATTATGTGAAAAGTAGGCATGCAAGACAAAGATACAGATACAAGGTGCAGGATTTGATTCTGACCTCTGGTTGTAGGCTAAGCTTATGATGTGAAAAGAAGGCATGCAAGACAAAGACACAGATACAAGGTGCAGGATTTGATTCTGACCTCTGGTTGTTGGCTAAGCTTATAATGTGAAAAGAAGGCATGCAAGACAAAGACACAGATATAAGGTGCATGATTTGATTCTGACCTCTGGTTGTTGGCTAAGCTTATGATGTGAAAAGAAGGCATGCAAGTTAAAGACACAGATACAAGGTGCAGGATTTGATTCTGACCTCTGGTTGCTGGCTAAGCTTATGATGTGAAAAGAAGGCATGCAAGACAAAGACACAGATATAAGGTGCATGATTTGATTCTGACCTCTGGTTGTTGGCTAAGCTTATGATGTGAAAAGAAGGCATGCAAGTTAAAGACACAGTTACAAGGTGCAGGATTTGATTCTGACCTCTGGTTGTTGGCTAAGCTTATGAGTTTTAATTGTGGCCGAGTGGTTAAGGCAATGGGCTAAAAATCCATTGGGGTCTTCTTGTGCAAGTTTGAATCCTGCCAATTATAGGTTCATAGGTTGGTACTAGGCTATCAGCCCTAGGGCCTATACAAGCCTAGCCATAACAATTCCCTGGCTATTTCTTCCCACATTATTTACTTTCCTGGACCCCTGTCTAGCAGGGCGACTGACGTGATCCCTGGGGTGAATTTCCTTTCTCCCATCCAATCGTCAAGGTTCCTCTTGAAGAGGTCCAAAGAGGCACTCTGCTTGACATGTATAGGCAATCTATTCCAGAGTCTGGGGAGTCTCTGGGTCAGGAACCTGTCCCTCCAGCATGTTTTGTTTATTGTGATGACAAGATTTAGAGCCCTGGAGCGTGTAGCTCTGAGGGATTGGGATTTCTTTAAATGGAGCATGTCCAACAGCTCTGGGTTTGACATGGCCTTGTATGTTAAGCAGAGATCGCCTCTGAGTAGACGATATGCGACAGAGTATAGCTGGAGTTTTTTAAGGCGGTCAGCGTAGGGCATCTGCTTTAGGCCTGTGATTCTTTTAGTGAGGTATTTCTGAGGCCTTTCCAGTTGTTGCAGATGTCTTGAGAGGTACATACCAAATGGGGCGTTGTATTCTATAATGGGTCTAATGAGGGATGAGTACAGTGGGACAATGACCTCCTTTTTCTGGATGAAAAGCCCTTCGTGATGAGGTGTGCCACATAGAAGGATTTCCTGACTGTTGTGGCAATGTGGTTATCGAAGGTGAGACCACTGTCCACCTGTGTCCCTAAGTCTCTTATCACACTTTCTGTGTTTAGTGTACTGCCACCTATATGGTAATTCATGGATACATGTTTTTCCCAAAGGGATAACAATACATTTCTTGGCATTGAGCTTGAGCCCATGGCTCTGGCACCAAGCATCTGTTTCTGTAAGGCCCTTTTGTAGAGTATCCACATCATTTGGGGATTCAATAATGGCTCCCAGTTTGCAGTCATCTGCAAACTTTGTTAGTCAGAGTCCCTTAGTGTTGACCTGTACTTCAGAGAAGTAGTTGCCAAACAAGAGCGGCCCCAGGACTGAACCCTGAGGTACTCCACTTGTCACTTGTCTGGAGCTGGATTTGGAGTCGGCTACTTTTACAGTGTGGGTTCTATCAGTAAGCCATTTAGCAACCCATTGTGTGACATAGGGATTAATGCCCAACTTAGTAAGTTTATCTTTGATTCCAGAGTGGGGGATGGTGTCAAAGGCCTTAGCAAGGTCTAGATAGGCTGTGTGGACCACCTTACCCTTGTCCATGTCTCTGGAGACTGATTCAAAGAAGTCAATCAGGTTCAGGAGACAAGATCGGCCCTTCACAAACCCAAACTGGGTGTGGTCCAGTGTTTGAAGGTTGCCAATGTCTTTGTTTATAAGTTCCATGATAATACGCTCCATGGCCTTGCAGATAAGGCTTGTCAGACTGATGGGACAGTAGTTTCCGGGATCCAAGGTGGATCCCCCCTTGTGGATTGGGATAACTGTAGCTCTACACCACTCAGTGGGCACGAAACCTGAGGTGAGGCTATGATTAAACATGACACTTAGGTGAGGTGCCAGTTCATATTGTAGTTCATGTAGTACACAGCCTGGGATGTCATCTGGTCCCATGGATGCTGTATTCTTGGCTTTAGAGAGTGCGTTTTGTACCTGTGTGGTCGTTATTACTGGAATTTGGCAATCTTCCGGTATTGAGATGGGCCATTTAGGGGGTGAGAGGGGTGAAGTTGGCACTGAATCGATCTGCCAGGATATTGGCAATATCCTTCAGATCAGTATATTTAATGCCATTCTGTTTTAGCTCAGAGCAGATCTGAGCATTGCCATTTAGATTCTTGACATATTTATAGAATGCTTTGTGGTTGTCTTTGGAATCTTTGGCAATTTTATTTTCGTAACTAGCTTTGGAGGATTTTATGAGGCATCTCAGTTTCTTACTGAGGCTAGTAAGGGAGTTTTTTGCATCCTGGGATTTTCCTCTTTTCTGCAAAAGTTTCTTCCTTTTGTTGTAAAGTTTGTTTATGGCAGGGAACCACCAGATTGGCTTCCTTTTTTTGGATGAGAGCATTTTGGTTCTATTTGGGATGGTACGATTCATGCATGAGTGGATGTGCTCGTACAGTGCCTTAGTGTAGGATTCAGCAGTTGAACTTTCAGTTCCCGTCTGCAAGGGTGTCATGAAGTTTGTCACTTCTGACTTGAGTAGCATGAAGTTGGCTTTGGAGAAGTTTTTTATGGTGGTTTCTTTACTGGGGGTGGGGGTGGGATGTGGATGTTAAGGGTGATTAGCTTATGGTCAGACCTGACTAATGAGGGGGTGACCATAGGTATGGAGCATTGATTTCCCATGTTGGTAATGACCAGGTCTAGTATATTGGAGCTCCTGGTGGGACTATGGATTAGTTGATCCAGGGCATTGGAATTTATGAATTCCAAGAACCGTTGCGCAAAGGTGTTGGGACATGAGTAGTTTTCCCAGTTAATGGCAGGGTAGTTAAAATCACCTAGTATTAGGGTGTTTGGTTCTATCTTAATATTTTCCAGTATGCTTAGAAAGGTGTAGTGAGAATCTTGGGGTATGGTGGGGGATCTGTAGCAAGCTACAATTTGGATTGCAGTCTTACCTAGTGTTAGTTGCACTTGGAGAATTTCAGACACATTGTGTTGGCCAACTAGCCTGGTGGTGTGAATATCCTTGGTGAATATTGACACTCCTCCACCTTTAGTGTTTCGGTCCTGGTTTGGTGGCCGAAAAGTGTGGTAAGAGTTGTAGCCTGGTATTGCAGGGGTGCTCTCTGGAGCCTTGAACCAGGTCTCAGTTACTGCACAGATATCAATGTTCTCCATTTTTAGGAGTGCCTAGAGAGAGTGCATTTTGAGGTTTAGACTTCTAGCATTGAGTAGCATTACCTTCAGATTTTTATGATCCTTTTATACTTCCCTTGTCATAATACAGTACTGTCTAGATTGTGTAACCTAGATAGGTATGAGCTGCGAGGCCCAACATGGAAGAATTTTGTGTGTGTGTGTGTGTGTGTGTGTGTGTGTGTGTGTGTGTGTGTGTGTGTGTGTGTGTGTGTGTGTGTGTGTGTGTGTGTGTGTGAGAGAGAGAGACAATGTGTGTATCATTTGGTGGTGTATCCACTTCTCCTGAGAATAATACATTTTCGGAGAGTTAGCATAATGGTTAAGGTGTTTACCTCACAGACACAAAGTAGAAAGTTTAATTCTCACCTTTGGAAAGGAAATTGGCAAAGCTTAAAATGGCCCTCAAAGGCAGCTAACCTATTACTTATATGAACGTGATACAGGCAGTGGGACAGAAGGAATTAACAAAGGGTAGAGAAAGTAGCAAAAATACCCCAATCTAATCATGTTGCTGTGTCAGTCCATGCAAGCCCATCATGTTTTTCCTTAAATGAGCAAGACTGACTAAGATCCCCGCTTCTTCAGGGGTGATGTATTATTAATTTAATTAAGTAATGTGTCATTAAAGTACCGTGTAAAACTGTAGGTTACAAGAATTAGCTGAGACTGAAAGGATACAGCTTGTCTGCTTTTAACACAGTAAGTTGTACTGCCTGTTCACTAAAGAGGAACATACAGTGTAATCTCTAAAAGCAGTATTAATGAACCGAAACTTACTCGAACAGTACTGTTTATACTGGAGAACCCTGCTACAACTGAAAGTTAAATCTGAGAACTGATGAAATGTTGTAATTGCTCTATGCAGTTTTCAACTGGAACCATTAACTCCTACACAAACGTCATTTTAAATTTGGTAATTGAAAGCATCTTGCTGCAGCTGTACTGAAAAGCTGCATTTTTTCATAAAATGTTTGAATGTTAACCCTCAACTTGCTAGCAGGAAACTTCAAGGCAGTTTTTCTGAGAAGCAAGTCAAATAAAGCAATGCATGTTCTCTCACATTTTCACCAACAAACCACATTGAAAATGACTTAGTTAAGCTGTGATGTGCAGCAAGGGCCTAGCTATTGCTGCAGCCTACATAGTTATTGTAATATGTTTCTCTTCACAGGCTCTCCTACAGTTGCTCGAGGTGAAATTGCTTGAGTGTTAGTAGCACGAAAAAAAAACACAAAAGGCATAATGCCAAAAACTGTTTTCCACTGGAAACCATTTCCGGTGCAGCTTCAAGTATGTGCTGGCAATGATTCAGTGTTTTTGGAGATTTCTCCCTTGTTTGAGTTGGCGCACCCATGGAGTTGGTATATGTACATTTGTGGGGGAGTATAGAGGGGCTTGCCCTCCTGTAAAAAAATAATTAAAATTAATTTTTGCACCCTTTTGTGTTTTGGGTATTTTTTTCATCCTTTCAGCTCATATACCTTCAGAAAGTCAATGTTTCATAGTAGAACCCTTTCACATCCACTGAAAAATGAGAATCCATCACTACATTAAGTTGACAATCAGCACATTCTTAGCTGAAGCATATATATGGCAAAGACACATGCATTATGCCAATTTCTTAATGACTTATTATCCAAAAGGTATCATGACAAATACAAGGGTGGAATGCACATTTTGAGAGTGAGCCTGGTGTTTTTAAGACTGAAACGTGCTGAATGGTAGAGTGTCACCTAATGCAATTATTTCCTCATCTAATGCAATGATATCACTCAGTATACTCCTGTGATTTAAATACAGACAGCAAACTGATACAAGCTTGTATTTCCTTCATATTGACAAACATACTAAGGAAATCTGACAGATAATTGACCTCACTTGCATTCCTGTCATTTGGAAATGCAATGGAAAGGATAGCTCTAATACAACTTTTAAGCTGCATTTCACTAGTTCAGGATACAACAAGCAGCAGCAATGTGAATGTGTGTGTGTGTGTGTGTGTGTGTGTGTGTGTGTGTGTGTGTGTGTGTGTGTGTGTGTGTGTGTGTGTGTGTGTGTGTTTGCAACTTACTATAATATTATAAAATATATTACATTAAATTGCAAAGGAATAACACATGCTGGGCTTTATAAACAATTTAAAACTCTTTGCTGTAAATTACAACATCTTAAGGTTTTAGAAATAGTAAGGATGTATTTAAATATTATATGCCTTCCAAGAGGTGTACATTTTCTTATGTATAGTGCAGAGTGTCAAATATCCCATAAGACTGTGTGCATTTTGGCTGTCATATGGTGCTGGCTTGCTTTTTAGTTGCTGCCATGACTGTAAAGTTTGTAGCTGTTCACTTACTGTCCCTGTGATGTTTTTATCTGATCTGCAGGTATGTAACAATACAAAGAGAATCTGAACACCATATATATATATATATATATATATATATATATATATATATATAAAGTGGCGGATCCATGGATTTACAGAAGGGGGTGCAGTCTGGAATGTACCCCAGCACTGGAGAAGAACACTGGGTGTCAAGGTCTGTTTAAAGATCACATTAACATGATCTGACAGCGCATGTGAAAATACAGTGAGGTACATTCTGTTGTACAACATAGATCAGTAGCTGTGGTAGTGGATGTAAGTAACTTCTATCCAGTTGTTGTGTCTTTCGGCTTTTCCCAATTAGGGGTCGCCACAGTGGAACTCCAGTCCACTAATGATTGGCAGTAGATTTTTACTTGCCAAGTTGCTGGCCCTGATGCACAACCTTCAACGAAGGTACACCCATTCATGCATGTCTCCACACAGAAGACGCTCTAGCTGAGAATCGAACAGGACAATGTCTTATTGTGAGGTGACAACACTATCGCAGTACCACCACCACAGTAAAACAAGTAACTCTTATCCAGTATACAGCAAATTTATAGACAGCAGCAGGTGTTTCAAGGCATACCCGGGTGAGATTTGGTTACCCATAGAAACTCACAGTCCCTTTCCATAGAGGCATAGTTTGCATATGCATTGTGATAGCCTAGTAAAGAGCCCCAGTGAAGGCAATATCACAACAGCAGGTATCATAGTAAAAGCAAACAACTTTGTAATGATGTCTGTGAAAACGGTGAATAACTTAAGAAACTTAAAGAAATAGTTATGAAAAAAATACCCCAAACAAAAACTCATTTTTAGTATATGCAATATATGAAAAAAATGCAACCATTGTAGCATATCACAGAGAAACATACCCAAAATCTACTTTACTGTCATGCAATATCAAATATAAATCAGAAGCACAAACTTTTGTGTGAATCAGTAAAGATTCCATTTAATTTGTGCAAAAAATAGCAACACAAAACACTTTCTTCAGCAGAGTGCAAAAATGTATTTTAAAAGTTCAGGGCCAATCATCTCATCAACAGACAGTCCCCATAACCACTGCCCAAATGAAGTATCTGGACTGACCCTTCCATGAAAAAAAAAGTATTACATCACTGTATGTTTTGTTTCATAGAAACAGTAATCACAGTTTGCATTCCTTCTTGTTCCACCCAAATACACTTCAGTTCTGGAAAGTTAGAATTACTAGAGCAAACACCAAGGGCCAGACATTTCTTCCACAGACAGTCCCATACTCATTGTCTTTTTTTTTTTGTGGTATCTGGTCTAACCCTGTCAGGTTAAAGGAAAAAGAAAATTATGGTTGTAGTAATGTATTTTTTGATACACACAGTCATCACAGCTTGTATTCCATCTTATTTCTCCTAAATACACCTTAGTCTTGCAAAGCCAGAATTACAAAAACAAAACAGCAGGGAAAATAATTTCATTTGCAGACAGCCCCCAGAACCACAACCTACCTGAAAAATCTGGTTTGACAGTGACAGGATAAAAAATACATTAATGTATTTTTCTTTCACTTAACAATAATTTTCAGCCTGACATGATACAACAAAAAAAAAGGTAGCGTTAATGTATTTTGTCTCATACATAAGTACTAGGTTAACTGCTTTGTGCGCTATTTGAGCTTAGCATTTTTTCCCAAAGGTCAAAATCAAATCTTGTACTTTGTTTCTGTGCGAAAAACACTTTTCTCATTATACCAGCTCCAAATCCTAATCAGATAGTAGCAACAATGTGTATTCCAGCATGCTTTACAAAAATGTGCATTAGTCCTACAAAGTAATAATTATAACAGCAAGCAGCAGGGCTAATAATTTCATCTACAGACAGTCCCCATACATATTTCTATCTACAGTATCTGGACTGACCATGCCAGGTTTAAGCAAAAAATAAATAAAACAACTGCTGCATAAATGTAGTTTTTCCCACAAAAGCAGTAATCACAGCTTGTAAGCATTTTACTTCATCAAAATAATACATTAGTCCTGTAAAGACAGCAAACAGTAGGGTCACATTTCTTCCACAAACAGCCAAGCCCTCTGCCTTCCTGAAGCATCTGGACTGAACTGACCCGACTAGGATAAAAATAAATAATAATAATGGCTACACTGCACAAAGACAGTAGTTACAACTTGTATTGCAGCTTGCCTAACCCAACCACAAATTATTCCTATAAAGCCAGAAGTTCAGTATCAAACAGTACAACAGGAGCAATAATTTAATCTAGAAACAGCCGTGGGCCCATTGCTACCCAAAGTATCTTGTTTGACCCTGCCAGAATTTAAAAAAAATTAAAAAAAAAAATACTTACCTGCTGCCACCCAGAGAGATTCCCAGATCAACTTTTTCTAAACAAGATAAAGAAATTGTTTCCTTGTCATGTGAATGCTTCAGTTTGTTATGAAAATAACTGTGTCCCTAAGTCTTCAAACAGGTTCCTTCACTTTGGCTGAAAGGTTGGGATGGCTAGGGCTGCACATATAACAGGGAAGGGGTATTCCCACATCAAACAGTTGAGAAAAAGTGAAGAAATGTATGAGTAAATTGACTTGCCAATAGGTGCGACTAAACTTGTAAATAACTGCATTACCACATTCGAAACTATGGCAAGTGAAAAACTTCAAGATACACTATTACATTTTAAATATCTTGAGTGGCAGAGCTAAAGAAATTCTAAAAAATGTAAAAAAAAAACTACAGTTATTTTGTAGCTGACATTTAAGTACCTGTCGCTCTTCTTTCTCCTTTCCACATTATTCAGATGCGTTCCTCTCGGCCTCCCTCTTGAGAGCTTTATCAGTCAGGATGGAAGACGTGGTTGCAGTAGCCACTCAGGATTTTAAGATGATTGGCTCCTCCAACTGCATCTTCCATCATGACTTGCAATATAAAAACAAAAAATAAAGCCTCTGTGGATTGAAATTGGAAAATATAGCAAATGAGGTACACTCTCAACTGTTGTGTTTGCAGTATATTTTTCGATTTCTGCTGAAAGAGTTTAACTTTCGGTCGACTGGCATGTGGTCGAATGTCAGCTTTCAAGTCAACAGAATGTCGATCCAAAATGTATCGACTACACTACAGAGAATGGGTAGTGTAGTTCAAGTATTTGGATTTGACATTGTGCAGGGAGATCGTGGTTCAGTGAGGAGCAGGTAATTAGCCCAAATCCTCACTGTAGTGTAATCTTGGAGTTGGTATATTTCATGTGCAGGGGGCATGGGGGGGCACAGCCCCCCTGCAAAAATAGTAGAATTAATGTACCATTGACTGTAGAGTGTAATGGTACGTTAATGTGTATTGCAGGAGGTAAGTGACATCACCATCAGCTATGTTGAATACATCAAACTACGGATGTCAATGTATTCATTTTTGCCTTAGTTGCTGTTTCGAAATTTTAAATTCTGCATTTCAGTTCGACATTCTGAATGGCCGACTGAAGTGGATTCGGAATTTCAGCAGTAAACTAAATCTACTGCAGTTTATCGAGGTTTCAAAACTTTGAAGACCGTATGGCTGAGACCATATGATCAAAGTTCTGAAACTTCGAAATAAAAATAAAAAACACAAAAATGAAGCAAACATTATACTTATCTTTTTGCAGGGGGCAACATCCCTCCCTGCACCCCCATACCCCCTGACTTAAATATACTAACTCCAAGATCACACTACAGTGAGGAAAACAGCAAATCCTGAGTTCCTTGCTGAACAGTGATCTGAATGCAAAGTGTCTCGGCCATATGGTCTTCAAAGTTTTGAAACTTCAATAAACTGTAGTAGATATATATACATATGGATCAACTTTAAAACAGCAAATTACCATAATATCGACTTGCAGAACATCGAGATGAAAAACACAAAACTTTACATTAATGAATGTTCACATCATCATAAGTTTTCACCACATAAGTAAAACACCTGGCCAACAGTACATAAAAAAAAAAAAAAACGAAGGTGTGTACATATATATATATATATATATATATATATATATATATATATATATATATATACATACACACACTTGCTTTAGATTTCTGCAGTTTTAAAACAAAATCTCTCTTAATTTACTGAATGCTTAAGAGAACATTTGCTTAGTAAGAGAGATCCAGATACATTTTATTTTTGAAGTGCATGTAGACTTTACTATTAAACTGAGTCATCCCAAGAATGTATTTTGAGCTTTATTTGATTCACTGTTTGAGGTATTGGTCTCAGATTGTTCTCTTTGGGATCTCTACAATCCCACATAATTACTCTGAGTTTTCCCCAGATTTGAGGTAATATCTAGAAGCCATGTTGTGAAAGTGGTAATGAAAGAGCTTACATATTTCCGGAGATAGCAAATGTTTGTTATAGTTGTTAGTCATCTGGTTACTGTTATGGATGGGCTTTGGTTCGACAGTACAATCATTTAAGGCAATGGCAATCAGAATGTCAGATGCTGCCAGGTTGTTGACTGTACACTGTTTAATATACCATGTTAAGAAAGGGAAAACAATAACATTACAGGACTATGTCCTGACATAAGTTTTTGAGCTGTAGAGGAGGAAAAGCCAGTGAACCCAATATATATATATATATATATATATATATATATATATATATATATATATATATATATATATGCACATACACTTGCTTTAGATTGTGTATTCATATATTATGCCACAAGATGGTCTCATGTGTACAAAGTAGAGATTTATTCACTGATGCAACACTTTTTGTCTAGTTAACTCAAACTGGTCTCCAATAATATCAAACCTATTCTGTGTGTGAAATAAGTTACCCTGCAATCATTCTGCATATCTGATGCCATGAAGCCTAATGCATATTATTATGGCAGTACTACAGTGTCCCCCTGTGAGTACTGTGAGGAGGGAAGTAATATGGGTACTAGGTATTGGGGTGCCAGAGTTATGCCGACTTGTCATTTTTCTGCAAATCTGATGCAGATATGATGTGCAATGCATTATAATAAAATTGTTCTTTAAAGATTTGTAAAATGAAACTTAAAAAGCTTTTAGATCTTACAATAAAGGGCATTCCAATTTTATTTTAGAATTTATATTCAGAGAGTAAATCCAAGAGAAGAAAGGTATTGTGTGGTCCATGAATCAGTCAGTTCCATCATTTGCATAAATTTGTTCGGTAACCTTGAGTGCAATACATAGATATGCTGCACAATTAAATATACAAACTTTTTTTTTTATATGATTCAAGAAATAAAGCCTAACAGAGTTATCTCCTATGACAGATCTTGGTATGCCTTGATACTTGCCTGCTATTATAATTTTATGGAACTTAATGGCTTAGAATAAAAAAATAATTTCTTGGGGAAAATAGTTTAAACCTTGGTTATGATGGGGTTTGGGGTATTTGTCTTCTTATTTGCTGTGACAATAGTATAGATTTTTTGTGTTTGTAATAGATCATCGGCAAGAAGATAAGATAAATATAGACTTCATCTAGTCTATCTATCCCCTTAAAGTTCAACAGAAGAACCACATTCACTACTCAATTTTCTCTTGACTGTTTGTACAATATTTGGAGCCAGTGTCAAGATATATAATGCACTCAAACTTAGAGGGGTACATGTGGCTAAAAGGAGAGGGGAAAATGCGTGCTGTTCACCAGCGAACTTTTGGTATATCAAATATCACGTGAGAGTAATCACCTGAAGGTATTTGATATGCTGGAGCACTTTAGAAGACTATCAGGATATCAGACAGAATAAAGCTCCAGCTATAAACTTTCTAATTTTGCCTTACTTAAGATAAGCTTTTCCTTTATTTCTAGCAGAAATATACATATATTGTTAATATTGTAGTGCGTTTGTCCCCCTTACTAGAGAGTAAGCAAGGTTATATAACGTGAGATATTAAGGTAGTATGAGGCATTTATATATATATATATATATTGTTAATATTGTAGTGCATTTGTCCCCTTTACCAGAGAGTAAGCAAGGTTATATAAGGTGAGATATTAAGGTAGTATGAGGCATTTATAGATATATTGTTAATATTGTAGTGCATTTGTCCCCCTTACTAGAGAGTAAGCAAGGTTATATAAGGTGAGATATTAAGGTAGTATGTGACATTTATATATATATTGTTAATGTTGTAGTGCATTTGTCCCCTTTACTAGAGAGTAAGCAAGGTTATATAAGGTGAGATATTAAGGTAGTATGAGGCATTTATAGATATATTGTTAATATTGTAGTGCATTTGTCCCCCTTACTAGAGAGTAAGCAAGGTTATATAAGGTGAGATATTAAGGTAGTATGAGGCATTTATATATATATTGTTAATATTGTAGTGCATTTGTCCCCCTTACTAGAGAGTAAGCAAGGTTATATAAGGTGAGATATTAAGGTAGTATGAGGCATTTATATATATATTGTTAATATTGTAGTGCATTTGTCCCCTTTACTAGAGAGTAAGCAAGGTTATATAAGGTGAGATATTAAGGTAGTATGTGACATTTATATATATTTTGTTAATATTGTAGTGCATTTGTCCCCTTTACTAGAGAGTAAGCAAGGTTATATAAGGTGAGATATTAAGGTAGTATGAGGCATTTATATATATATATTGTTAATATTGTAGTGCGTTTGTCCCCTTTACTAGAGAGTAAGCAAGGTTATATAAGGTAATATATTAAGGTAGTATGTGACATTTTCTTTGAAAGTGGAAGCTTCACCTTTTCAGTCTTCCCAGGATGTCCAGATGATTTGTATGTTCATTTCAGCCTTGACCCTGTATGCATTCTAGCAAATCCTATATGCCTCCTTCCAAGAATGTCTTAGCCTGAAAAGTGCAATACTACAGTATATTTCTGTCTGGAAGTATAAAAATGTCACTGCTGCTTGTGGTAAATCAACAAATGACTGGACTCAGAGTGTTGGATAAGGAAATTAATTTCAGGATACTTCAGATTATATTTGCCTATCTTTGTCCAACAAACACTTATTATTCCAGGAAGAAATAGCTGGTTCATCAGTTGGGTAACCCATGAGAAGTGTTGGCCAGGGTATATTTTATGGGCAGTTCAGACAGCAGAATTATCTGTCTTTTACTGACGCTGTCTATAGGGCTTCCCTTAGCAACAAATCCCCATAGTCCTAGCTGATTGATTGTGAACAGTCAACAACAAAAATGACCTAAGAAAAAGATGGTGCACAACAAACAGTGTTTTCACTGGGGGCAAACCCAGTAATTTCTAATGTTGAAGGCCCCTTTACTTAAATAAATTAATTCTATAGTTGCACAATCATGAAGAAAGGTGAAATACTCTGTATAGGTTGAAACACTGGACACATGAGATGCAAATTTGTTCTTAGTGAAAATGTAGGAAACAAGTCAGGTCCATGGGTTTACTGAGATAAAGTCCTAACTACAGCCCAGGTGACCTATGGTTAGTTAGCAGTTCTAGTGTCTGCTGGAGATGGCAAGGGGAGAATGGATGTACTTATCCTTGAGAGGGGTCTAGACTGGGATTGTCCAATGCCACAGCCCTTGGAAAGAAGGGCTATGATGCAAAGAACAACTAACAGTGGGCATTTGGCCACCAAGTGATGAATGTGGTATCCTTCATTATGGATGCATGGGAGAGTGCAGTCTCATGGGGGCATAGTGCCTCCTGCAGTAATGAGGGTCAGTTGTCCACTACCCACTACCCAGAGGAAGGATTCAGGTCTTTAATAAACACACTGTCATAGATGGATTCCATACAGGAGACAAACTGCCAATGAGGCTGCATGATGGCTTCACCCAGCCTGCTCTCATCATTATTAGGGAACATTCAAGGCTGGGGAATGAATGGGCTTAGCTAGTAGGGAAGGCTTGATAGCTGGCAACTACAGTTGGAAAGCCACATAGAAAAAAATGTAAGCAACAAAGTCAGGGAGTCATAACATCAGGGAAATGGGAGTGCTGATGACATATGGTGAGACAGACATTGCCAGCTAACAGACAGATTGACTGTAAGCCACAGTATTCAATAACAATGAATAAACTGGACAGTTGGACTGAAGGACTACTTATTACAGGTTATCACAAACTTGACAAGATGGGTGCATTTGGTTCTGACAGAAATTAGTGGAAGCAGCTTATACAGGAAGGGATTATTGCATCTTGGGTTCAGTGTGAAATTAAGTTTAGTCTCAGGTAATAAAAATTCCTCTGGTATTAATGCTTGTCTAATAGATTGAGAGAACTGATGTGGGTGGAGCTTCAGTACAATAATGACCTAGAAGAGTTAAGTTTCTAGTAGAAACAATGGCTGAAATGGCAAGTAAGGCTCAGTAGAAGAAGGATTTATAAGAAATAATATACTATAACAAGAAGTGTACTTAGTGGAATTATCAGATTTTGGGTAATTATATGGAAGACGAGCTACAAGGGCAAATGGAAACACTCCTGTCTATTACTTGTGCAAAAAAGTCAAGGCAGTGCAAAAATACTGGATAGATGTTCCTCTTTAAATAATTTTTTATTCAAGTAGGTTGCAGCATATTTATTTCCAGTATTTTGTTGGATATGTAATAAGATAACAGAAAAAGTTGGCTGTTGTAGAATAGAGTGTGTGCTGTAACTTTAAGAAGCATTTCAAGGGCTGAACATGCATATAAATAGCAAGAACGTGCTAGCTTCAGTGCCATTTGAGAATGCAGCCAAAGAGTGAGCATGTATGAGTGTAATAGCTAGTTTGTTTATACGTTTATCTAAGTTAAAGTTATTAAGCCTCAATCCTGAAGTGTTTGTACATAATAAAGCTGCTTGAACAGAACCCACAAAGGCTCGTCTATTTTATCCTGACTAGACGAGCGACATGGTGTCAGAACTGGGATTCCAGAGACTGCCATTCAGAACTATGAGGTGCAGAGTTAACAGTGAAGGTAAACTAAGAGGAACGAACAGAAAAATGTGCCAGAAATGAACCAGAGATAATAAAAACTTGCACAAACAGTTTATTTTATAAAAACGATGAAACGGAGCATTACAAGGGCACAAACTGCATTATTAAACAACTGAGAGGCACGAAAAGCTTGTTAATTAAACAAAATGTTTAAAATTAAGATATTTGATAGAACAATTATCAGAAAAGCACATAAAGTGTTTGGAGTTACCTCAGAATTGCAAAATGTGCATGTTTAAAGCAAAATGGCCATGTTTAGAGTAAAAGGAGCACAAGAAAAGTACAATGGGCAAAGAAAGAGATTAAATGAGCAAAACAAATATAATAAGGACAAAAAGGGCACATTAAGCATAAATAAAGGAAGGCAACTGTATGTTTTTTGGCAAAGTACTGTGTTTGGCATAACTACTATTTTGCATTATATTCAGTGCATAGCTAGAGTTATTCAAAGTATCTCAAAGTGTGTAAAGTGCTTATAGTGTGTGCTTATTACTGTGCATGTATTCCGAAGAGTTTATTTGTGTGCAGAGTGCAACTATTTTGTGAAGTACAGTCAAAATACAGCCATTTTGAAAAGTGTCTTGTGCTGGGTATGTCTATTCGCAAAATGCTCCATTAAAGAGTGTTTCTTGCACTGTAAAGAGTTATCTAGCAAAGTACCACCATTTTGGGGAAGTTTCAGTGTGTTGTGTACTGTTTATTTGTAAAGTGCAGTTACTTTGAAATGTTTCTTACTCTGAGCTTCTTCTGACTAGTTTATTCGCACAGTGCAGTTATTTTGAAATGTTTTGTACACTGATAAGAGGTGATTTCTTACAGTAATTTCAAGAGTGCCCAAGAGACTTATTTTGCAGAGTTCAGTTATTCAGAAGCTTGTTGTGCTACTGGGCAAAGTTGCAAATATTGGCATAAATATTTGGTATATGTATATGTGTGTGTGTTCATGCATACTTGCAAAAAACAAATTCACTGATATGTGTTAATATGGTAGACAGATTTTGGAAACCCTCACCACCTGTATTTGCTCAGAATATTGCAGAGAATTGGTGGATATTTGAGCAAGAGTTTGATATTTTTATACAAGTAGCTTATTCTGACAAAGATGCACACAACAGGGCATTCATTTTGCTAAACCTAGCTGGGTCACAGGCCATTGAAAGAGAGCATTAATTTGTGTATGCACCAGCAGTATATGAGGGAGAAGGTGAAAATCATCATATTGTTGTGCAGGCTGAATCAAGGGAAGACTCTGAGTGTTGGAAGTGCAAATTCAGAGAAATATGTAACCCTCAGACAAATGTTACATTAGAGAGGCATTTATTTTACACAAGAGACCAGAAATCACGGGAGACTTTTGCAGAAACAAAGCTAAAATGTGTCATTTTGGTGACTTAAAAGATGAGTTGATAAAAGACACGCTTATGTGTGATATTAATAGTGCTGCTGTGAGAAAGATATTGCTTCGTGACAGTGATTTAACATTGAGTTAAACTATTGAGATTTGTCAAATCCATGAAGTTACCAAAAGGCACACAAGTATGCTTGCAAGTGATAAGAGCATGGTTTCAGCAGGTCCAGAGCAAATGTAAACAGCATGCAACATGTGGCTAGCAGGACGCCTACGCACATGGCATTTACAGCCTCTGCGGGTTCTCCTGGGAAACCACGTAGTCTTACAGCAAGTTCTAAGAAAACAGCATGCTCGGTGCAGTATAAGGGTGAGTCAGCAAAACCGAAATCCAGCTTTATTGTTAACTGTTGCAATTGTGGTGCCAATCATGAATCTAAAAGAGAGAAATGCTTAGCATTTGGTCAGTATTGCCAAAAGTGTAAAAAATTGAATGATTTTCAAAAGTTTTACAAATGAACCTCACACAGTTATAAAGAAGGGTCACTCAAAAAGCAAGTTTATCATATAGAGAGCTACAATTCTACTTTCTGTGTAGATGGTGTATCAGTAATTGGTGAAAAGGCTGACGCAGTGAAATTGCTGGAAAAAGAACAAAGTGTTTTTGTACTGTCCAGATCAACGGTAAATCCACCAAGCTCAAAGTAGACATGGCTTCAAGGTGTAATGTTATGTCAGCACACACATTCAATAAGGTGAGAGCTGGTGAACAACTCAATGCAGCTAGTTGTATGAAACTTGTTGCTTATGGAGGTGAAGAAATTCAAACTGAAGGCTCAGTAGTGCTTTCACATTATGTGGCTAAGACCTGTTACAGATTGTTATTCTATGTAGTTCAAAGACCTGTGCAGTCATTACTGGGTCTCAGAGATAGTTTGAGAATGAATCTGCTTTCTTTTAACAAAGAAGTTCATCATATACAGTAAGCACATACTCTAGTTCTAATTTTTCTGAAGCCATTTTCTTAGAGTGTGCTGATGTTTTCGATGAAAAGTTGGGCAAACTTCCAGTTGTGTATTCTATAAAGTTAGACCCAGAGGTCAGTCCAGTGGTCAGACCAGCAAGCAAAGTTTCAATAGCTATGCAGGATAAAGTCAAAGCTCAGTTAGATAAAATGGTGCAGCAAGGTGTAATTTGTCCAGTTGTCCATGGTAGCAGCCCACAAGAAAGGCTCAGACAAAATCAGAATATGTATTGACCCAAGAGATTTGAACAAAGCATTAAAGAGACTGCATCATGCAATGTGTACAGTCCAGGAAGTCACAGCCCTAATACCAAATGCCACTGTTTTTTCTGTTATGGATGCAAAAAGTTAATTTTGGGAAGTGATGCTTGATCGCAAATCCTCATTACTGACTACTTTCAGTACCCCGTTTGGCAGATATAGATTCCTCAGAATGCCATTTGGAATAAATTCTGCAGGTGAAGTCTTTCAGTGTGCAATGGAGCAATTTTTTTCAGGTTATCCTTGTGCCATAATAGTAGATGATTTATTGGTCGGAGGCAATGGTGAAGCAGAGCATGACAGAAACCTCAAGAATTTGTAGACAGAACAAGTGAAGTGAACTTAAAGCTTAATCCTCTAAAGTGCAAATTCAGACTACCAGAAATTACATAGGTAGGTCATTTACAAGCACTGGCTTGAGACCAGACCCATCCAGGGAAGCAGCCATTCTTGAGATGCCAGCACCAAATAATGTTCAAGCTCTACACTGTTTTCTTGGCATGGTCAACTATTTAGGCAAGTTTATACCAGACTTCAATTAGTTGACAGCACCTTTGAGACAGCTGATGTGCAAAAAGTTTACATGGTCTTGGTTGGAACAGCACCAGAAAGCATTTGAAGACCTTAAACAAAAAATTCCCACCCACCTGCATTAGGATACTGTGATGTCAATAAACCAGTCAATCTTTCCTGTGATGCTTCAAAATTTGGTCTTGGAGCAGTTATTCTTCAAGAGGACAGACCATTCTGCCTATGCATCTAGAACTCTTACCCAAACTGAAATAGTGTATGCTCAAATTGAGAAAGAACTTTTGGCATTAGTATTCGCATGTTCAAAGTTTCATGACTATATCTATGGTCGAGCTATTCAGATCGAAACTGATCACCAACCTCTAGTTACTATTTTAAAGAAGCCTATGCATTCAGCTCCAGTGAGATTACAAAGAATGATGCTCAAATTGCAAAAGTACAACTTCAAAATGATCTATACTAAAGGAAAACTTTTTTATCTGTCTGATAACTATCCAGATCACCCAGAAATACAACAGAACAGCTTCATGCAGAGAATTCTGACTATGACAACATGGAAGTGTGTAATTTTTCTACCACGACATTTGAAGAGCTGAGAGATCAAAGACTGATGCAATTTTGCAAAAGCTCAATTGCTACATTAATGTTAGATGGCCGTCAAAGCAATCTAGTGTATCACCTGAAGTGCAGACTTGTTTTCCTTACAGAGATGAGATGTTGACGGAACATGGTATTATTTTCAAAGGTCCTAAATTGTTGTTCCTGCTTCCTTATAACATGAATATATCCAGACTTTGCATCATGGTTACACAGGTTCCAAATCTACTAAAAGAAGGGTGAGAGAACTAGTATTTTGGCATTCTCTAGGGAAAAGGCATTGACAAAGTACTTTCTTCTTGTTCAATATGCAATAGTACTAAACCACATTTGCTAAAAGAACCACTTCAGCTAAGTCAAGTTCCTGAACTACCTTGGCCAACAGTAGCCACTGATATATTCAAGTGGAACAATCAGCATGACTTAATGTTGGTAGACATTTATTCAAACTGGTTTGAGATTGATTTACTACCTAATCTAACATCCACTGCTGTTATCACTAAGTTGAAATGTCATTTCTCAGTTCATGGTAGTCCACATAGTTGTTTCTGACAATGGTACTCAAATTACTAGTCAGTTGTTTCAGAAAGTTGCATGAGAATGGGACTTTGTACATGTTACTAGTAGTCCAGAATATCCACAGTCAAATGGACTAGCTGAACATGCAATACAGAGTGCAAAGCAATTATTTAACAGTTCAAAGAGTGACAATAACAATGTCTTTTTGAATTTACTTAATCTCAGAAACATACCCCATGACAATATACTTGGCTAGCCTGGTCAGAGAATTCTGTCTAAGCAAACCAGAACAACGTTGCCTATTAGTTCCACTTTGTTGAGGCCTAAAGCTAAGAACAGCAGAACAATTAGAGCCCAATTATTCAGAAAGCATTCTTTACAGAAATCCAGCTATGATAAATCGAGCAGATTTCTTCATCTATTGAAATAAGGAGAGACAGTAAGGATACAAATGGCAAAAGGTTTTGACCAGATTGGTCAAGTGACAGGTATATGTGCCTAGCTGAGATCCTAATTCATAGAATCTGAGGGTGTGGAGTACAGGAAAAATAGCAGACATCTTCTTCCTGTACCAGAACTGATATTGCAGCATTGTTCCTGTGATGCAGACTCTAGATCTCAGAGCAATCCAGACAATGTTCCTGTTGCAGAACATGTCTTAACTTCTCCTTCCATTCCTGATGATGTTCCTGATGTCCCTAAGGTTGAACATAGAGCAGAGACAGTCCCAGTTGCTAGACCTCATTCTAATTTTTATGTCACATGATTTGGTCTATTTACAGACATAGTGTGAAATACACTACAACCTGGACATAATTGTATATATGTATCTAATTCTGTAAAAAAATTATTTGTATTGATTAATTCAAATGATGTCAATATTGCATGGCATATTTCTCAAAGAGGGGGGATGTAGAATAGAGTGTGTGCTGTATCTTTAAGAAGCCTTTCAAGGACTAAATGTGCATATAAAAAGCAAGCATGTGCGCAGCTTCAGTGCCATTATAAGAGTGCAGCCAGAGAGTGAGCATGTATGAGTGAAATAGCTAATTTGTTTATAAGTTTACCTAAGTTAAAGTTATTAAGCCTCAATGCTGATGTGATTGTACATAATAAAGCTGCTTGAACGGAACCCACAAAAACTCATCTATTTTATCCTAACTAGATGAGCAATAGCTGCATATATTTAATAAATGCACTTGTTTGAACAAATACAAGATGGAATTGCAAGGACAATTAGATCATTTATGGCCAGAGAGAGTAGAGTTAGATACTGCCCTACTCAACAAGCACCAGTCTAAAAGGGTGTTATTAGAGTTTTGTTGGGTAAGAGGGGGCATGGAGTTCTAAGGCAATGGCTGTCATGGATTACCTATAAGAATACATTTAAAGAATAACTTGTATTTGATGTTTTGTTTTGTTCCCCTGTTTCTATTGTACCCTAACTAACTAAGAGAGCTTAAATAATCAATAACCCTCTAGACTGGACACAGACAACCCATTATGTAGATCTGATACCTGAACAATAAATTATATGTTAAGGTGATTCTGTAATTTTCTAGTTATTTATTTTTCTATACCTGCGTAACAAAATTTTGATTGGAAGCCAGATTGTGAGGCAAGAACTTAGGATATTGAGAAACAGATGACAGCAACCAGAGATTGTATTTCTAAAAAGTAAGACACTTGAAGAATGCTTATTTATTTATTTTTATGTTTACTGTTGTTATAATATATTAATGTTTGTACTTTTTTCTTGTTAAGTCATGTTTTTTGAGAAAGGAAATGGCATGCCATAAAGGCATCTGCAGGAATTAATGTGGTAAATAATCAATCATGTGTACACCCTGCATCTTACGTCTAAAAACAATGAACTGGAATAATCACATACACTTATACCTGACAGTGATGCTTTTTCATAAATACAAGAAAAATGTTGAATGATTAGTTAATTATGAAGATTTATTTGACAAAGAAATCAGTGTTTATTTGCATGGGGCTTAATAACAACAGCATGAGAGTTATTTATAAAGGATGATATCAGTGAAGCCACCACTTTGCAGTGCAAGAACTCAAAAAGGTCTCAGCGTCCAGTGGTCGAGAGACAAGGGGCCCATTTGTGCCATTGGCAGCCTGTTTAGGGGAAAGGGTTCAGTCTGTCAGTAGCGTTGGCCAATAATGGGGAATACAAAGAAGCAGCCCATAGCCAGCTTTCTTATCCTAAGGGAAGGTCTAGGGAAAACCACTAGTTCTGTAACCTATGGTGAAGGCAAAGAACCTTGCAGGTGGTCTTCTTAATAAACAGTGGCATTTCAATGTGATATCAATGGACAAATTGCTCCCACAGCTAGGGGTATTGACCAACCACCATGTACTGGAGGTGTTTGGTGCCACAGTCTGCTTCTCTTCGTGAAATATATCACCCCTAGGTAGTAATAATGACAGCTGTGAGGTCACCTGCCTGATTAGCTGGGAGATGCACCCAGTAAATGGTTGCATCCATTTGGTAGCCTGAAAAGGAGTAACTGAGGAGTTTCAGGTTAGACAGATATGGCAAGTAAGGGGAACAGCCAGATGGCTAAATCTAGTCAGATATGAGAAAGGGGGGGGGGGGTCTAAATGAAATGTTGCTTTTCTGAGATTGTTGGAGCTTTTCTCCTCAGACCTCCACTGAAAATTGTTTTTTCACTAAACCTAGTTGGGCAAACCCAGTAAGCAACAGCAAAATAAAAATAAATAAAAATGGCACATTTTGATGTGGGAACCATAATGTACATAACTTCTAAGTCATGTTTTAAGATGACATTAAAGAAATTCAGTTTTCTGATAATTCACATTTTATAAAAATGTGCTTGTATGTGGTAATCACATGCTGTTTGGTACACGTATATTTCTAACTTTTCATAGACTCGCACTGTAAGAAGTGAATCTTTTACTTGTGTGCTCAACATAATTCATTTAATACTAGATTATGCATTTTGGAAATTATGTAAAGAAGTGCCATGAAGAGATTTTTGTGGATTTTGACTTGCTATACTGCATGGAGGCTGCATAACAGCAATTACAAAACCTCACAGACAGTAATGAACCACTACAGCTATTTTCAGTATCTGATATCTTAGGCATGGTATGAGGCATAGCTCCAAAGAAAAATCATGTAAATATGGATCCTGCAAAGGCCAACTATCCCAAGCAATAATCTGAAGGAGCTTGTCAAAGCATTACTTAACTGGAAAATTGTCTGAATTTTAATTTTAAAAATTTTACCATTTTTACCTAATTGTTGCAATCCAGTTTTACAAACTAATTTAAGTTATGAGACTGCATTATGAGTTAGTATATAATTGGGTTTCACTCAAATGGTTAAAGCCAAATCGATCAAGCACAACACATTGAGCCTGACCAATTGAACATAGAGTATCCAACTCTTTCCTCTTCCAAACCCATGGTAAAGCACATCCAGGAGGCAATTCCAAGCTGAATATGGGACATATCTCCCTACAGGAACCATGGTAAAGCACACCCAGGAGGTGATACCAAACTGAGTGTGGGACATATTTCCCTACTGAAACCATGGTGAAGTCTATCCAGAAGTTGATTCCAAGCTGGGTGTGGGACATATCTCCCTATAGGAACCATGGTAAAGTCCATCAAGGAGGTGATTCCAAGCTGAGTGTGAGGCATGTCTCCCTACAAGAACCTTGGTAATGCCCATCCAGGAGGTGATTCCAAGCTGAATGTGGGGCATGTCTTCCTACAGGAACCTTGGTAAAGCACATCCAGGAGGTGATTTAAAGCTGAGTGTGGGACATATCTCCATACAGGAACCATGGTAAAGGCCATCTCAGAGATGCAACAGGTTGTGATTCGTCAATCATTTAGTTTCCATGAACGGCAGTCTGAGGAACAATATTTTCATCCTATAATAAATACTTGCATAACTGTATACTTTGCATATTATTTTTTTATAAATGAAATTATCCATAAAGCTTTGTGCTAGTACTAGATTTTAACCCAACAAAATTCAAGAAATTTTGGAGAAAGTCCTTTTTGTGTTCAATTTTTGTATATAAACACTAATTTGCTATAGCTTGTTTTTAGATGTTAAGTTGTTTCTCATAGTCTAAATTTTGTGATGCTAATGGATGCAGGCAATATGTTACAAGATGACAGATTCTCAGTATCAGCTGCCATTTTGGGAAAAGACTGATATTCCAAAGTCACGAGGCTGCAGCCCTTATTTATAAGTATTCAACGTTTGTTGCTTTGAACAAGTACTACCATTTGCAACATACCTGCCGGGCCTTTGTTAACAATTGCATTATGAAATAAGTTCAGGAGATGCATATAAATAACGGCGTTCTGTTATGTCATTGTCCAGTTTCACCTCTGTCAGCCATTTGAGTGAGCTGTGCAACTATATGAAAGTAACCAAAAACTGATATTTCACCATTCATTGTTATTTTACTGTGAACACTATTTTAGTCTGTAGGGATATCAAATTAATTAATGTACCTGTTGCATAGCTCAGGGGTGCACACTGAAGGTCATATCAGTTTTCATACTTGGAGCATGTGAACATCCCATCAGAAGTACTCCAATCATTGCAAATGAATGCAGATTCAGAAACAAAACTAAATCCTGAAATAGAATTAAAAAGGAAATGTGCCAAAGTCATTATTCTTTACTGTAAAGTTGTGTCACAGTACAATCTGTGGTACAATATAATGATGTGAAAGAAACTCATACAGATCTTCTGATGGGGAAACATGGTCATACTCATAACATTGTCTGTCTTTTTAATTCACACCTCATACTGACTGCCTCATCTTTTCTCAAAACTTCTCCTATCACCTTAAAAGCTCCATCCCAAATTAACAACTTTCACTACATCTTTACTCTCCAACCAGTTCCCACTTTCACTATCAAAGGGAACCTACTCAAACGAAAGCCCACAACCCTAGCACCTGACAGTCTGCCAGTGAAATATACCAAACTGACAGCTGATGCTACAGCCCACCCTGTTTCAATTTTAATAAATCACTCCTTCAAAAAATCTTATATCCCACTTTTTTGTAAGAAGTCTTATATTCTACCCCTGCATAAAGGAGGCAACTCTACCAATCTCACCAACTACCGACTAATAGCAATCCTCTCCCTTCTATCCAAAGTCCTTGATAAATGTATACAATCCCAATTACCCAAGCATATCACACAAAATTCTCTTCTCTCCTCTTCCTTGCATGGTTTTCACCCCACCATGGCACTAAAATGCAGTCTTAAGCTTCTGTAACGCAGTAAACACAGAGAGAAATGAAGGCAGCCTTGTATCTGTTCTTTTCTCTGACTTATGTCTAGCCTTCAGCACTGT
The DNA here is from genome assembly GCF_019279795.1 of Protopterus annectens. NCBI lineage: Eukaryota > Metazoa > Chordata > Ceratodontiformes > Protopteridae > Protopterus > Protopterus annectens. The sequence continues at coordinate 1,186,660,387 of NC_056745.1, forward strand.
TTCACACCAGAAACTCTTACACAAGCTGTCACTACTAGGACTTAACAACTCATTTCTGACCTGGTTGTACAGGTACCTTAGCAATATATTCCACACAGTAAAATGGCAAGACTAATTGTTTTCCTTCCTGCCCAAATCTGCAGGAGTTCCCCCAAGGATCCATCCTCAGCCCCACTCTATTCAACATTTTCATTAACAATCTCCATATAGCTAGTAAACATTATACAATATGCAGACTACTCCACAGTTCAGCTCATCTTCTTAATCCCTGCACCCCCCAAAAAATAATTATTTTTATTCCCAAATAACTCACAGCTGAAAAAAATACTTTCTCCATTTACCTCTGCTAACTCCATCAAGACTTAACTGGCATACCATATCCACACTGCTCCTCAGCAATCACTAAAGCACACACAAAAAGCAACACTAAACATCTCACATAAGTCTACACCCAATGGCCCTTTAAGAGCAAAGCCCATAAGGCAAGCATAGGCTTTACCAAATACTCTTGTCTTTGAGGACTCATTGGTGCAACAGATGCCCTACTCACCATGTTAGACAAGCAGAAATTAATGGTTAGCTGCCTATCTGGAACCAGGAAACACAATATCACACACTCACTCACGTCACTGCACCCCAGGTACCAATATAATTCTATCATAGTCCATGTGGCTGCAAATGACCTGAGGCGTACCTCACTGGACTATATGGAAATTAGACATAACAGATGTCTTGAAATATGCATCACAGATAGATATGAGGCTTGCATTGAGCCGCATTCTACCATCACCAAGGATGATGTCACAGTATGAATATAAAATGATTGATTTTAATAATTGCTTAGTTTCTGATGTCACTCCAGGGGTATCCATTATCTGTCAGCATAGCAGGACATGGCCAACTACCACTTTGCTTTAACAAGTATGGACTGCACCTGTCACCCCCCAGGCTTTCACATATTGGCTAAAACTTTATCCACCCCCTTAGAGCCTTTTTCTGTCAATGCCAAAAAAGCAACACTACCAACATAGCGAAAAAGTTTCCAAGCAACATTAAGGTGTTGCTGCTCAATGCTAGGAGTCTAAAAACTCCACACTCTTCAAGCCCTCTTCACTCTGGGGAATGTAGACATCTGTGCCATGATCAAGACTTGGTTTAAGGCCATAAAAAGTACTCAGCGTACTCTGGCAGTGCAAGGCTACATAGCCTTCCTCACATTAAGATCAGCAAAGGCACAAACTGGGGTCAAAGATGGAGGTGTCTCAATATATATTAGCAACAAACATACCTCCAGGATGGTTAAACAGGATGATACCATGGACCTCATCCATGTGCAAGTCACCATAAATAAGGTCCCTAACTATATCATGGTTAGCTACAAGTCACCATCTATGCCCCTAGAATCTCACAACTCTTACTTAAACCTACTACAGGCACTCACCATTCAACCAAACACCCTATTCTTAGGTGACTTTAACTACCCCTCTATTGACTGGGAAATGTATACAGTTTCAAAATCACAGGCACAATGTTTTCTGGACTTTATTAACACAAATATCCTGGAACAGATAGTGCACACTCCAACCAGAGGATCAAACATATTGGATCTGGTACTCACTAACATGGGAGAACATTGAACTCCCCACTGTCACTCCCACCACCACCCCCATGTCACATCCTCCTTTGAAGTAAAAATCAACCTAGAATACCCAGACAAACCAGCAACAGTTAGGAACTATTCTAAACCAAACTGCATCCTATTTAGCAAGAGTGTGTCAAAATTGAAGACTTTACCTAACCCTGAGACCAAAGCTACCCATGAAGAATTATTCACAGAGTCCCTATATAAACATGTGAATGGTTGCATAGAGGCTGCCATACCTTCCAGAAGTAAACCCCAGACAAATGCTAAAAACAAACCCCACTGGAGGAAGCCTCACCTAAACAGGGTATATCATAAAAGAAGAAAACTCATGGCCAAAATCAGAAAGAGCAATTCCCTTAAAAACAATGAAACAACAAACTAATATGTCTAATTAAGTCCAACAAGGCTAGCTATGACATCAGGATAGCCTTGCAGGCTAAGGACAATCACAAGGCCTTCTTCAGATACAGCCAGAACCTTAAAGGTAAAACAGAGCAGTGTGCTGAACTGATGGTGAATGGTACCACCTCCACTGATCGAGGTAACACTGCAAATCTACTGGCTGATAAATTCAGCTCAAGCTTCACCCCTACTCCTCCCAGCTCCACCAAGTGGAATCCCCTCCAAAATACTACCCCAAAATGTTAACAGGGGCCAGGTGTTGGCAGCACTTGTTAAAGCCAAGAGCACTGCCTGTCTGGGTCCCATCAACATCCATTGTTGCCTCCTGAAATAGTCTAAAACATGACTTAATCAGGATGACTTGAGGCAATCTTAAACTACAGCCTAGGAATAGGCTATATTCCAAGTGAACAGAGGACCACAACAGTCATTCCTCTCCACAAGGGTGGACCATCAATTGCCCAGGGAGCTACAGACCCATCGATCTAACAAGCCTAATATGCACAACCATGAAATGAATTATCATGGAAGTGATAAACAAGGACATTGGCAACCTACAGACACTGGACCCATCCCAGTCTGGCTTTATTAAGGGAAGGACATGCCTACTTAACCTGGTAAACCTTTTTGAAAGGGTCACCTAGGCAACTGACAAGGGTAAAATTGTATATACTGCATACTTTGACCTAATAAAGGCATTCAATACAATATCCCACTCAGGCATTATTGACAAGCTCTCTGAGCTAGACATAAATCACTACATAACTGGTTGGCTCACAGACAGGACCCAAGAAGTTAGGATCAGTGACACCACCTACACCAAGCGACTGGTCACCAGTGGAGTACCCTAGGACTCTGTGCTTGGCCTGCTCCTCTTTGGCATCTACTTCTTGGAAGTCAAGGTTAATTTTCAAGGCCTCTGGCTCACCAAGTTCACAAATAACTGTAAATTGGGAGGTATTATAGATCCCTCCGAGACATCAACATCTTGCAAGAGGGTTTTACACAGACAAATGACTAGTGCCAAAACCATGGCCTAAAACTCGGTGTCAAAAAATGCATTATAATCCTCTTTGGGAAACTGTCAACCCAAGTTAATTACTCTATCGATAAAATACCCCTAAGAGTTGACTCAGTGGTAAGGGATCTGGGAACATATGTAGACAGCAATCTGGCCTTTGAACAACACATAGCTTAGGTAGTAAGAAAATCATTCTATGTTGCCCAACTTATAGGTACGGGTATGGCATCCAGGTCCAAGGAAGCTATAGCACCACTCTGCTTGGCCTTTACCAGACCTGTCATTGAAGACAATGCCCCCTTTGTAATGTATATAACTAGGCACTTGCAACAGTTGGAATGCCCACAAAGGTTTATCACCATGAGAATTAAGGGCATAAATCCCCTATCCTACACTGATCGCCTAAAGGCTTTGGCTCTGTATTCAGTCTCCAACAGACTGCTGAAAGGGGATCTTTGCCTGGCTGACAGGGCTTCCTGACACACAGCCCTGATGGATCTATTGCACATATGCAAAACAAACAGCACCAGAAACACTAGATTCAAGGATATGAACTTTATTTATGACATAAACAGAACATGCTAGAGAGACAGATATGTGTCCCAAAGGATCCCTGCACTATGGAATAGTCTCCCAGCCATGTAAAATGAAGTTCAATTGTGACTCTATTTAAATAAAACCTTGACAATTGGATAGGAAGTCATAAATTTCCTTCACTGTGGCCCCCATTTCACTTATGGGCTGAGGCCGTCAATAAGAAAAGTATTATCTTAACTAACACAACCATACTAACATGCCCCCCCATGTAGATGCCCATGGTACTAGGGACCAAAATGGTTTGGGGTACATGGCTAGGCTTTTAAGGGCCCTTGTGGTCATTAGCCTAGTAACAACCTATGCACCTGTGAACCTATATACTCCGTCTTTCTCTAAACCTTTTTTTCTCCTTACATTTATGGTCCACTTCTTACCTAAATTGTTCGATTAGGATTTCTTACTCTTGAATTGTTGGGTTTTCTGTCTTCTGCCATTTTCTGGTTATTGCCTTTTTTGCCATGAGACATATTATTTATGAAATTTTTACAGATCTGTTCTCCCATGCTGCCTGGTCTGTTATTCCCAGAAGAAGGAGACTTTCTGTCAAAGACATTTTCTCCTGTGTTACTTTACCTATCAAGGCACCTCTTAAATTGAGTTAGTTCCCTACAGCTTAAAATGTGTCTACAGTCACTTATATTTATTGAATGTGATTTTCAGTAGTCTTCCCTAACTGTGGAAAACATCTTCACTAACTTGTGTGGTATATAGCATTATTTGTGTACACATTTCCAGGCAAAGATACAATACAAAACTCCAGGATTTCTTACCTTTTCTGGAACGCTACATAGTTTGTCTCACTAGTAAGCCTCTATATGGTTTCAAAAAGTTTCTCCCATCTAACTCTGCTTTGTCCCATGATACTTAAATCACTCCTCTGAATACATTTATATGCCTCAGATAACAAGTGCCTTCCTATGCCCTAGATTTCTTTAATCTCTGTTAACCAGGTCACTAAGGGTGACCAGTCAGCTCCTTATAATTCTCTTTTAGTTTGCTGGATAATTCATGGTTATCTTTAGCCTCTTCCCAGCCTAGCAGCTCCCAAGTTTTATATAACAGAGTCCAATGTTTAATTTTAGTGTCATGTCTTCCCCACTTTTGTGCTTCTGTGTTTCCCTTTTTATTAACTTATGTCTTACCAGTTGGTAAAAATCACCCTTCTGCATTTACGCAGTTTCTTATTTAAGAAAATCTGGTTTATACTGTGACTAAGGGTGTCTAGCAAGCGGCTTCCTATTTTGTGATCTCCTTTATCCCAGTACACCTCTATCAAATCTTTGTGCTGTACGCCCAGATATTTCTTCCAGATCATAACTTCCCAAGTAGATTGCTAACCCCCTATTTGGCATTTAACCAGGCAAATTAGTTGAATAACTTTCAGAAATTTGTAGAAGTTCAGGACTACCAGACCTCCCTGGTCCTTGTCCCACCCAAACCTTGACTTTTCTAAGCACACAAAGTCTGTCATGTAGTCTACCAGTTTGTTTTATCAGGGCTTTTTGGGGAGATCCCATTAAGTGTGCCCTATATGTAAGACACGAAGTAAAACCTCCTAATGAATGACTTGTACCCCTTGTAGTAGATCAAGTCCCAGTGGTTTCCATTTCTATAAATTTCTGTTAATGTTGCCTAGCATAAGAGCATATGATCTTTCTATACAGCTTTTGAATGAGTTTCTATGCCACAGTCCTAAATATTTTGTCTCCACTTCTTTCTACATGTTCCAATATTCCTCACTTACATCCTGCTCAGGATCCATGTTATTTGCCAGCTCCCTAGTTTTCTGCTTATTTCGCACCCTGAAAAAGATGCAAATTGGTCTAAAAGGTCAAACAGTCTCTTCAAATCTGTTCCCAGCTGGGTAATTTTCAGAGAAATTTCATCTACAAAAAGACCTATTTTCAGTTCTCTTCTCTCCCATTGATAGCCTTTCAGTACTGAATATCCATTGCTAATGGCTATAAGTACAAGGTTAATAATAAAAGGGAATTTGAACATCTCTGCTTGTACCTCTTGTAATCATAATTTCTTCCAAGAGATTAGCCGTTGTCTTAACCTGGGCTGTCATTCCAATGGAGATGTCTTGCAGTAATTGGGTAAACTCCTAATGGATTCCCATTATATCTAAGATCACAAATTAACAAATAGGGCCATTCTAGTCTGTCAAATGCTTTTTCTGCATCCAGTGAAATTACTTCCACTTTTTCCCTTTTGCCCTAGCATCCTGAATAACCATCAACATTCTAATTAAACTACCTACTGGGTTTCAGCTCTCAGTAACCCCACATTGGTCTTGATCCACCAGTTCTTTCATTGCCCTTATCAGTCTGAAGGTCAATATGCCCATGAAGACATAATCATGGTTAAGGAAGATTAATGGTCAGTAAAATTCTGGATAGAGAAGATTTCTACCCTATTTAGGTTATGTCACTATAATTCCTCTTCTCCAGTACTATGGTATTTTCTTTGTTCTCGGTACCTTGTTCATCATTTTCACTCATAAGTTTATTACTTTTTCTCCCTCCAGCTTCCACAGTTCTATGGGTAGGCAGTTGGCCAATAGCCTATTTAGAGATTATCCCTTTAATTCAGTATGCATGATCTCTTTAATTAGGGCTTTAGCCGCCTCATCTCTAAGCCTTGGAAGATGTAGTTTTTCCAAAAATGTCAGCATTTCCAAGTCCTAGTCTTGTTGTGTATACTCACTTGAACATGGCTTCCCATAATGCTGTCTAAATACCTCTAGAATCTCACTTGGTATACTTACTTTTCTCTGGCATTCATTTTTTTTTCAAGACAAGTGCCACCCTTTTAACCTTTTGCTGTATCAGTCTTGTGACTAGTGCTTTCACTGCCTTTGGTTTATTTGAGTCAAAGAGATAACCCATTGTAATTTGTTGAAGCAGTTAATCTCCCATCATCCTCTGCCTGAATTTCTGTTAATAGCTTATGAAGTTCTAATTTTGCAAAATCTTGGATTGCACCTAGCTTCATCTGCAATGCTCTTACCTGGGCATCAACTACATGTTGCTTTGGCCTAGCCTGTCTTTTACCCCCAATTTATTTTTTGTTTGTCTATCTCTTTAATTCATCCATCCATCATATCCCCCTCTATTGCCCGGAATGCCCTTTCCCGCTTTCTGGCTAATCACTCTGTATACTGAACATTCCCTAAATAATATCTGAGGAACCTCCAGTGTGGACTTCTAGTCCATTCAAGGGCTAGCATGATATCGCCCTATATATAAGATATAAGGTAAGTACAAGTTATTCAGTAGCATGTTTTACCTCATGTTGTATTAAGAGTGCAAGTTTAATGGGATCCTTGATAAAACAAACTGGTATATGGGTATGATCAGAAGTCTATATTGGGCCGGCTACATCCTTACTCACTTTGGATATATGTTTCTGTGTTATAAAAACATTGCCAATTCTTGACCAGGTATTATATTTAGGATTGTAGAATATATACCTTTCTATCTTCTTGTCCACATTCAATTTCCAGACTTCAGTTAGGCCCATATTTTTTAACAGGTTCTTCACTTGTCTTTCATTTTTCTTTCTTGGGCACTGCCCTCTTGTACAATTTCTTTAAATATCTGAAAGAATCAGGTTACATTCTCCCATTAGAAATAATCTTCCCTTGTGAAATCCTATAATATCTAAAATTAACTGCCTTATACAGTTGTATTTGGTCAATGGTGGAAAATAATACTGCTGCTATTGTAACTTTTTCCCCACTGAGGAAACCTTTTACTTCTGGAAAGCACTTTTGTGTATTTCTCATAATATCCGCAACTTCTAGACCACTCTTATGGTTTGCCAAAATAATTACCCCTCTGCACCTAGCATCTTCATAGTGGGAGTCTGCTATTCACACATAACCTTTCCAATCCAACTATGTCCAGATGAACTAATCTGTATGTTGTTTATACATAATAATGCTACTACTACTACGTCTACTACTACTACTACTAATAATAATGTCCCAGCATCTAAAGTTAGGAGGCATACACAAATGTTGACGAACAGTAGATGCTCACAAATGAATGGGTGCATCATGGCTCGTACTATGTATGCATGTCTACAACTTTTAATCTTAGATTAATCTGTTAACAGGTTACAAAACAGTTCTTCACATACCTTTTCAGCATCAATCCATATAATAACTGTTCACAATGAAGGCAGTTTGGATATTATTTTCAAGTTCTACCACACTGTGCATCAGCATGGCATTATTCAGTTTTACAACAGATGTATCATGCCAGAAAATATAATCAAATGTGTCTTAGTAACAGATTAAAACAAATGCACTGTAAGAGAGGATTGTTTCCATTTTGAAAATATTTAATGTAAGATCATATCATTATTGGTATTCAACCAATAAGTGCATATGTTCGAGTCACGTGAAAAATATTACATGGGCAGTAGTACTTATGATAAATATTATGTTAAAATTCTACAACATCCTGTACATGAATATTTGTGCCTTCATATTTTGCCACATATATTCCTTACAAACATGAAACTGAATGAAGCTCTCATTAAACAGCAATGCTTCATAAGTCGTGTCTTTTCTGCTCTGTGTTCCATTTTAGGAACATACTGTGCAGGAATATTACAACACTCTTTTTTCACTACATGTGTCACACGTACATGAAAATTCATGAATATGTCTTGTGACTACTGCTAATTCATAATTAATGTGTTTGGAGAGCTACAGTCTATTGTCTGGACTTCTTATAAATAAATATTCCAGTATTCAGGTTTCATCAGAAATGTAAGAGATTGTCTTGGAAACATTAAATTGTCCTGTGGGAAATGGTATTTCAGAATTTGTCTGTGCCAGGGGATGTGTTCTATATCTGAAACATTCTTTTCAAGAATATTTTATCAGTTATCTGCTGTCAATACTGCACAGTAATAGAAATAGAATATATATATATATATATATATATATATATATATATATATATATATATATATATATAAAATAAATATAAATATATATATATATATATATATATATATATATATATATACATATATATATATATATATATATATATATATATATATATATATATATATACAGACACACAAATGCAAATTCTGTGTCTGTATATGAATTATATAGATTGCATACAAGTTGTCAAAAGACAACTTTTCACACCAGAAATCAAAAATCAGCTAAAGAAACATACCTGCTTTTTTACTGTTTGAGATCACTGCATGAGGGAACTTGCCCTTTATCCACTTTAATAAGATCTTAGAGATGGTTTATTTAATTGGCAGGGGGTGTGGGGTGGTGCAAAAAACAATGTTTTTCTTTTTTTTTTTTATTTTTCATAGACTGCTGATCGACGGATTTTGTATCACTTGCCTTTCAATCGGTTGACTTTACAATGTATTGACATACAGCCATATAAATATATGTGTGTGCTTGTGTGTGTGCAAGTACATCTAACCCTTAAAGACAATAGTTGCAACATAAGCAATTATAAAAAAAAAAAAAAAAAGATCACACATACAGAAAGCATCACAACTCCTGCTCAGTCAAGAGTCACCCATATATGCAGAGCCTTTTCACTACTAAGAATACACACAAAGGATTTACTTTTAAAATCTCTTGGCTAAACTTCCTTGAATACATACTGGAAGATATTTGCATAGAACTTTCATTACACCTCATAAAATAAGTAAGATGTTTAAAGATATGCTCCTCCTTGTTGGCATTGTAAACAAAAAAAACTCTAAAAGATGATTGGTGTCACATTTGTTATGGTTGTGAGAAAAATTAAAAGTTTTGTTTTGATTTTCAGGAATTTTTGAAAGCATTGTGGCCTGAAAATTGTAGTGTTTCCTAATCCTTGCTTTTGATAAATACACCTATTCCAGAATGTATACATTCACAAGATTTTTCTATAGTTTGGATTCTGTTAACAGTTGCAAGAAAAGTAATCACTTTAAAATGGAAGAAAGAATCAGCTCCAACTCTTAATGAATTTATCAAAATTGCCACTGAAGTGTGTCATAATGAAATTTCAGCTATATCACTGAGATGTAAGAACAAAATAACTTGAAAAAATGGTTAAATATGGATCAATTGTTAGAGTTATATTCATTATGCAAATACCATGAATATTAATATTTATAATGCTTCATCATATTTAATGCTAATAGATATCTGATTTTGTAAATATGTATATAGATGTATTGTTCTATATGTATGATTTAATCTACTTCTTTTTATTTATTAAAATAAAAAAATAAATAAAAAATAAATAAAAACTGTGCACACACCCACACTCTTACATCACATATACTGTTAAGAGAAAAAGTTTTAAAACATACTGTTATTTGTCTTTTTCCTGTTCTTGCAAAGTGAACATGTTATTTGTTGGGATATGCCTATCAAAGATGGGCCTCATCTGTGGACAAAATGCAGCATTGCTTATGAACCTGAATAATAACGGTTTTCTGCATCTGGAGAGATTTGGTTATAGCTTGGTGAAGCCTGGGATAAGGACGCACGGCCGAGTAAGAGTTAATTTACTGAAGCAGGCTGTGTGTCCTGGAAAATTTGAGCTCCCATTGTTGAACTGAACATTCTGTACTTCTTGAACATTCTGTACTAACTGTTGGTTTGAGGTAATTTTTGATAAACATGTTTATCCTATATGTTTTTCATAGCCAACTGTCAATGGTCAGAAATGTAACAAAAAGTTGTTTTGCTTGCAGTATAAAAGTTGATGTCAGTAAACAAGTTGACCAGAGGAGGAGATCATCTTGGCCAACATGCTGTGTAATCTGGTTAGCTGCTAATAAAGAAGTTTTTCATCACCTGAGGCAGATGCGACTCGTTTGAATTTTTCTCCTGACATATACTCAAGCTCAAAAACATTACACACTACTGTGTGCATACACTCATGCATCTGATATACTCAAAGTTCACAATACTATGCATACTGTAAGCACACACCCGTGCATCTTATATAAACAGACCTCACAATGCTCCACAAACTGCAAGCACATATCCATGCATTTTATATACTCATACCCCAAAATATTACACACTACTGCAAGTACACACTCATACATTTATATATATATATACTCAAGTCTCAAAATTTTACATACTGCTCACTACTAAAAAAATATGTACACATTCCTGCATTGTACATTCTCAAACCTCCCAACATTACATTACATTGCATACCACATGCATTCATCAGAACACTTTCCCACTCATTCAGGTGTTTTAGAAGACACCTTCATCTGAGGGGTTTCACTCCCATATACCCCAAGTTATATTTACTTTCCCATAGTCACACAAATACAGTGCAAAGAGCAAATACAAGGAATAAGAAATCACCACTACTCTATATGAGGACCTTGATTATGACCTTAAGGTCATTACAATTATTAGAAATATTTCAACATTCTGCAATATTCACTTGAAATCTATTCATACACTTTCTCCTTCTTTGGATCCGGCTTTGGAATGTTCCACCACCTAGGATTCAAGATATAATGCCCTTTAACTTACTTCGGCATATGTCACCTGCATGCAGGATGAATATGTTTAATAAGTATATACTAGAGGAGTTTTGGATAAATACAGTACAGACATTACCTCAAATCTATTCTAATTTACTGGATTTTGCTGAATTTCTCTTTATGAAGTCTCAAGATGCATTTGTGTGCTACTTTTGTTAACTGGAGCCCATGGGCTCTTTACCTATACAATATAAGAAAGTGATGGGACTTCGTTAAATCTGGCTTTAAGTAATATAAAAGGGCACTGTTACACCCCCCCCCCACATGAAGATGCCACTTACATTAGCTTAGTATTTTTAAACACATCGAACATGTTTGCTTCTAACAGAAATAAGCATATAGGAGCCACTTTCCTAATATGGCTCTTTGTTGACATTATAAGGATGGTGGCTAGCCAAGATCACCTATAGATACCTTACCATAAAATAAAACTTGCTTTGCTTTTGTACAAATTTTAGACTGAAAGTCACAATGTAAATAAAGCTGTTTTTTCCTCATCAAACAAGCATACACAATAGCATGTACAAATCTGAAAAAAAAATCTGGCACAATGATTATCAACTCCCTCACACTTTCCTCAAGTTGATGCTGAATAATTTGCAGAACATTTCATCAAATTCTTCCATGGCTCTGTTCAGAAATGAATGTATAATAATCTCAATAAATGTGTCAATACACCTTCTAAACCTTCTGTAGCTTGTTATATTCTGCAGACTGTACATCCTAATACAAAAGAAAAACTTGTCAAACCTAACTCAGTTGTCATCAGTAGTCTTTTACCTCACTTCCTAAAAGTGCAGCCTACGCAATTTCTTATCCAATCATAATCCATGTCAATAGATTCATCAAGGAAGTGAGAGTACCAATATCATGGAAGCAAGACCTTATTGTTATTCTTTTTAAGAGATTAACTATTGGTACATTGCCTTATTGTTTCCTAGCTCAAATATTTTTGAAAAACCCTCCACTTTAACAAAAGAATTCTTAATATTTGCCTCAAACTTCTTAAATTACTATCATTTCCCCATCATCAACTCCTCTTACATGGTGACATTCATCCTAATCCCGGTCCTTCTACCCTAAGCAATTATAACCAAAATATAAATTCTTCTCCTCTTCTTGCATCAGGTTCTAGAGCTACCAATTCCCTTCTAATAGCTCACATCAACATCAGAAGTATGAACAACAAAATCCACCATCTTCATGCCCTCCTTCACTTGCATTCATTCGATATATTATGTGTAACAGAAACATGGCTAAAACCCTCTACTCTAGACCAGAAAATCACCCCTCCTGGCTATAACATACTTAGAAATGACCGAATAAAGAAGAAAGGTGGCGGTATAGCCATTATTTATAAATCCAACCTACAAATTACCCAGTTTAAGGAACTTCCATTAACAAGCCCAAAATCAGAAAATTTATCAATCAAGCTACAGATAAACAACAATAAAGCAATCTATCTAATATGTATGTACCTTCCCCCTGGTAATAATACCCAAACGCTAGAAAACCTACTCAGTTCTCTGTCCAACCAACTACCCCAAGAAACTATACTACTTGGTGATTTCAACATTGATTGGAAAACCTGTGCAGCCCAGCAACCTACTAACCATATTAATCTCCATGGTTACTCTCAATTAATAACAACTACAACTAGAATCCATAAACCAAATAAGAAAGAAACAATTCTGGACTGGATTCTAATTAATAACGCCCCCAGTAACTATACTCCAGGGACACTTCCTGATAGTATTAGTGATCACACACTTACATATGTTATCAGACAAAAAGTGAATATTCCTAAAATGCATAAATTTAGAAGATGCCGCTCAAAAAGATTTTTCAACCCTGATACCTTCCTTACTGAATTACAGGCATGTGACTGGTCACCTTTATCACACCTTGAACTTAATGAAGCAGTTACCTATTTTAACACAAAGTTTCTGCAAATCCTTGACTATCATGCTCCATTCCACTCTACTAGGATAAGAGCCAAAACTGCCCCTTGGCTAACAAAGCAAACAAAAGAAAAAATGATCCTTAGAAATAAAACCTGGGCTAAATAGAAAGCTACCAAATCTCCATCTGATCATCTCCTCTACAAACAGTTAAAAAATACTACCAAGAAAGACACTCTTAGAGACAAAAAGGAATTTTATCTTCACCTTCAAAAAACTACACAAAATACCCCTCAAAAATTTTGGTCAGGTATTAATAACCTTCTTAAACCAGGATATTCTCCTACTCCTACCCCCTCAGGATTTAACCCTAATACCTCTACTCAGATCCCAGATGCCTTTAATAACTACTTTACAGAAGCCATTCTAACCCTAGCAAACTCACTACCAACACCTACTGCATCCTCACATAATACCTCTCCAGCCTCTACTAATGTCTTTCAAATCCAACCTGTCTCTTCATCTATCATATATAAGCTTCTCTTAAAACTAAAACCGTGCACCCCATCGGCTGACCAACTCCCTTCTGAATACTTACAAATTGCTGCAAAAGCTATCTATCACCCAATATCTATTCTGATAAATAGGACCATCTCTGAAAGGAAAATCCCTTCAGTTTGGAAAATATCTCACATTATTCTCCTTCATAAAGGGGGCCCTTCTTCTGAATTATCCAATTATCGTCCTATTGCCTTACTGTCCCCATTAGCTAAGATAATGGAAAGGTGTATACACAAACAATTTCTTAACTACCTTCTTCAAAACAACCTTCTAGCTGACTGTCAACATGGTTTCAGGCCCCATCACAGTACTACAACTTCCCTTCTGTCCTTTGCTGACTCCATAAATAGAAATCGAAACAGTAACCATTTCTCTTCTGCACTATTTATAGATCTATCAAAAGCTTTTGATATGGTTAACCATAACATACTTCTTGAAAAACTTAACAACATCTCCTTAAGCTCACATACTTTACAGTGGTTTAGAAGCTATCTTGAAAACAAGCAACAAGCAGTTCTTTGGGAGAACAACCTTTCATCTTTAATCCCAGTAAATGTTGGTGTTCCACAAGGATCTATCCTTGGACCCCTTCTTTTCTCAGTATTTATTAATGACCTTTATTTGAATGTACCACAAGCAACCTGCATCCAATATGCAGATGACTCAACATTGATCTGCTCTGCCATAAATATTTCCTCTCTCCAGTCCATCACCCAAACAACCTTTCATAACGTTGAAAAATGGTTTATGCAGCACTGCCTCCTCCTTAATCCCAAAAAAACAAAGCTTCTTCTCTTTACTCCTACTAATAAATCTCCTACACCTCTCTTTACTATCACCTCAAATAATTCTACCTGTATTAACCCTGACAATACCACTCGACTATTAGGTGTAACCATTGACAACCATCTTAACTTTGATGACCAAATTAATAGTACTATTAAAGCTGTTAATAAAAAAATTGGGACACTCTACAGAATTAAACCCTTCCTTAACCCAGCAGCTAGAAAAACCATTGCACAGCCCACCTGCTCTCCACCCTTTTTTATGCTTCAGCTATATATACCACACTATCTAAAAATAACATCAATAAACTCTCGACCTGCTATAACAGTATAGCTAGATTCATTAATGCTACTCCCCTTAGAACTCACCACTGTCACAACCTGAAACAACTAAATTGGCTAGAACTAAATAACCACCTACTCTACCAACAACTACTTATCATTCATAAAACCCTTCATTTCCCTGAAAATACTCCGAGCCTGGCTAGACTTATTTCTCCATATAAGAACCTAGACACACTTCGTTCCGCCAATAAGTTTCTAGCATCCATAACTAAATCATATAATAAAGCTGGGGATGCACTATTTTCAAATTCCATAGGGAAGCACTGGAATCTAATCCCTCAAGA
Source organism: Protopterus annectens (assembly GCF_019279795.1). Lineage (NCBI taxonomy): Eukaryota > Metazoa > Chordata > Ceratodontiformes > Protopteridae > Protopterus > Protopterus annectens. Next base: position 1,186,675,491 of record NC_056745.1, read on the forward strand.
AATAGCTACTTTAGAGTCCACCTCTCTGTTCAAAAGACAAATCAAAGCACATCTTACTTCTCAATGGCTATGTCCCTGTACCAATCCCGACTGAAAGTATGTCTCAATACGCCTAATTATTTTTTTCTTCCTGTCCCCTTACTGGCCCTACCTGATGCTTTCTGGAGTTGAGAGTTGAATCATAAGGGATGCCTCTATTTCTTATTAACTTTAGTATGTAGTTCTTATTTCTTTGTTGTATAACTTGACTTAAATGTTTTTTAAATGTCATAGATATCCTCTCTTGTACCTTGTATAATTCTATTAAGAAAATTCTTAAATTGTTATAAATCACTGTAATTTTATCTATACTGGAGCTTTTCTCCCCGGGCCTCTACTGTAAACGGATATATGTCCAGCTAGACTAGCCCGGTCAACAAATGTAAAATAAATAAAATAAATAAATAAATTTTTGAAAAAAAATGTGGACACCAGCAACTATTAGAATACATATTAAATCCAAACACTATCTTAATTCTAACAATCAATATGTTTTAGACTCAGGCATGGTCCTGCCATTGCTCTCCTGGAAATTCTTGAATACTTGAATATATCTGTTGTGAGATGACCAGCATAAAGTATGTTTGCACTCTTTCTGTATCACTTGAAAGTCTCTGAAACTCTCTCCATTTGCTGTTAACAGAACTCAGGCATCAAAATGGAATTGCAAAATTTCTTCCCAGCATTCAGTTCTGTGACTCATGAAATATGCAAACAGTTCCACCAGTGTCCTTTTCTGTCAATTCACTGGAATCTGTCATTATTAATCTACAAGTGTGCTTCCCCTCTTCAAAATAGCCTGAATGACTTGAGTTTTCACCTTAATTGATACCTTTGTCTGAGATCATTAATTTAAGAGAAATAAGACTAATAATAAACATGGGAACTTAAGATCTGAAGTCAGCAGTGACAAACTTTGAAACATGCTTCCATTCAATATCAGGTTTTTACTAGCAACATTAATTAAACTTCTCATTAAGGTTATATTTATAATCCAACTGAATCTGCAACTGTGTTATCTCTTACCAATCCCCTTCCCGTGTTTATCTTCCAAGTTAAATTAACCAATTCTTGTAATCACTAGATCTGATAGAGTCAAAGAGTCATAGGTTAGTACTAGGTTAACTGCCTCGTGGGCCACTTTAAGCCTAGCAAGTTACTCCATGTGAGAATCAAGCCCTACACCTTATATTTGTAAGATAAACTTTAACCATTATAACAACCCCCCTATAAATAGTTGCATAGATTAGTACTAGGCTAACTGCCCTTGGGGGCCATTTTATGCCTAGCCAATTAACCCATGTGAGAATCAAACCCTGCACCTTGTGTCTGCTATATCATTAATGGGCACTTTTATATTAATTATTTATTTATTTTGTAAATAGCCACTCTGCCCTTTATTCAGTAACACATGGGATTGATTCATAGACAAATGCTTTACAGTTTGCAATGCCAAATATCAAGCATCCCAGAGAAGAACATGGCTTTTTGATACTTGCATATTAATCACTACTTGTAAAGTGCCAATAACTAGAGAAAAGTAGTATATATTAAATCAGTTGAGCTACAGTATGTGAGCAATTGACATTTGACAAGATCAGTGGGGGAGTCTTGCTATCAAGGTGTGCATGATTAGAGTGGTTGAGGTCAAGGAATGACAGATAAGTGTGATCATGCATGCTGGAGGCAATATGCACTCACATACACAATAAATTGCCTTAGTGCTTTCAAATGACTGGTGGCAGACAGGCTGGGGGGAGGATCAATACAGCAAAGTTCTAACTCAATTCATATTATAAATGAGAAGTAAAGGGGGAGAAATGGAAAGGTCAAAAAGGTAAAATAGCAAGTAGAGTAAAATGCACAGTGATAATCATAAGGAAAGACTGGTATTGAGGAAAATGACATTTTTTGTAGGACAGGTTCCTATATGTCATATAAGATGAGGAAGAGTAAGCATGGGGGGGAGTGTTTTTGACTCAAAAAGTGAGAATAACAGTGGATGGACACAGATCAGAAATAATGCACAACCGGTGATGGAGAGAACTCCACAACAAATAAGGTATGGGGAGTAAAACACAAGCAGAAAAACACATGCATGAGACAGAGGGGAGGATACATGAAGGATGCCACACTGGTTCAAAGACCAATTTACAAAGACATCAGTCACTTCTGTGGCTGATGTCATGCGTAAGATGTGCTTCTAGAGGCACAGTGGTTGGGGCATTCTATCATTGCAAGGTAGGCTTTTAGCTGTCAGCACACCTCAGACATCACTAGTGCTTATGAGGGTGATGACATAAGACTGCAGTGGACACCCATCATGCCATTATCAGAAGAAAATTCACTTCTTTTCTCCTGATTGGTGGCCATAGATGCCCCCATTGAACCATCCAAGTAACTTTCAGAAAGGTGGCCTCCATCCCCATACTGAGAGGCAGGCCTGGTGACCTCTAGCAACCAACACCAGTAGTGATGTCCACCAGTGCAACCTGAGGTCTCCCTCACTGTTCCTCTGTCATCACCACAACTGGACATGTGGAAGGAAGAGAAACTAAAGGAGAACACATTAGTGCACACACATCATCGTCAACCCCCCCCCTTTTTTCCATTTTCTACATGGGGTTGGAGTGTTGTGTCCCTTGTCACCATCTCTCCCTATTCAATGCCACTGTCCTACTTTCTTTGACAGTCATGCCAGGCTGCCACACGTCTTCTCACACACAATCTATCCCTCTCATTTCCTCTTGCCTTCTTTTCTGTCTGTCCCAGTCCTCCTCTTGCCTTCTTCCTGTCTGCCCAGGTCTTCACCAGATTGCCTTCTGCTTTCCTGCACATGTATCTGAACCACCATAATCTGTTCTCTTTGACCTTTTTCTGTAATTGGAGCTACTCTGGTTTCTGTTCTTATGTCCTCATTTCTTCATCTGTCTCACAGTGTGATCCTACCAGCCATGTCAGGCACTTAATCTCCATCCCCTCTAGCTTCCTCAACTGCTCTGCCTTTAGTGCCCAGGTTTATGTACCATACAGTAGTACTGGTCACACCACTGTTTTGTAGACCTTACTTTTCTGCTTCTTTGGCATTCTTCTGTCTTATACTACACCTGACACTCTACGATGGTTGGCTGCAGCCCCTCTGATTCTAGCACGGGACTCCTTATTCAAACTTCCCTTCTCCTCAGCCACCCCTCCCAGATACTTGACACTGTTTACCTGTTCCACTAATTTCCCTTCTATGTCAGTTTTAAGCTTCTTCTTCTGATTTTCCCCTTTTGCTGCCATTACAACTGTCTTAACTGTACTCAGTTTCATCCCATGTACCTTCAGCCTTGCATTCCATTCCCCTACCCTCTGCTGAAGTTCTTGCTCAGAGTCTGCCCGTAATGTCTGTCAGAAGAAAAAATTCAAGCGAGTCACATCTGCCTCAGGTGATGAAAATCTTCTTTATTTGCAGCTAACCAGATTACAGCAGCATGTTGGCCAAGATGATCTCAATCAGATCAGCTTGTTTACTGACATCAACTTTTATACTTTCCTGTTACTAGCCAAAATAGCTTTTGTTACATTTCTAACAGTTGACAGTTGGCTATGAAAAACATCTAGGATCACAATTTACCTCAGAAAAGAATGCTTTACCTCAAAATCACAGCTAGTGTACAATGTTTACCTCAAAACCACAGTTAATGTAGAACGTTCAAAAAGGTACAGCATGCTTAGTTCAACAGTGGTAGCTGGAATTTTCCACAGCCTGCCTCAGTAAATTAACTCTTATTCAGAAGTATAGAAAACAGATGTTATTCAAGTTCATTAGCAAACTACATCTATCATAGGTAAAGCCCATCTTCAGTAAACATGGTTCAATGACCTTTTCTTACCAACACTTCAGCAAATAGCATATTCATTTTGCTAGATGGGAGAAAGAGACAAATAACAGTGTGTTTTAAAACTTTTTCTCTCAACATTCCCCCCCCCCCCCAAAACACTTTTATTTGTCTTTTTCTTTCAGCAATATATGGTAAAAACTAATTTTTCTTTGCATACATTACTTCATTTGCAAGACAAACTTTTAAACTTCAAAACATTTGCAAAAAAAATCACATTTCAATGTATTCACTTTCACCAGTCTGTTGCAACTGCTGGTACATCGTTTTCGTAACAGCAGTATCAACCAGTCTTTGTAGAAGACCTCTGATACAGGGTATACAACAGCAACCACATACCACCACAATAGCCACAGCAACTCCGACGGACACCAGGAAACTGCTGATGAGATTACTCCATTTTCCAAACCACGCTTGTAGAAAGTCTGTAAAGGGAATACTTACCCCAGAGTTCTCTGCCAATTCTTCGGATAACATTTCCAAACCTTTCAAAGCTCGAGTGATGCTCCCATCAGGAGCAGTGTTATTCGGAATGTAGATACAACAGAAAGTCCCAAACATCTTGCAAACTCCTCCTTCTTTGGCCAGGAGCATATCCAACGCAATTCGATTCTGCCATGCCACCTGCGAAGTGGCCTCCAGTTGTTCAGCTATACCTTTTAATGCATCTTTGGTATAGTTCACAAAACGCTGCTGGTTATAGTAAATGTAGTTGATCCAGTCCACATTCTTATTGGGTTGAATCCAGACAAAGATGGATGCAAAACCAGCCGCTATTTGGTTTATTGCTTTGTATTCATCAGGCATGCCTCTTGGTACGCCAATGCTATCGATGTAGACACCGTTATCGAAGGATTGCTTCGGTGCCTCTCTTTTCCTCTTATTCAACCACTTCTGCTTTATTTCAGGTTCTCTTACGAAATTGCTTGCTGGAACTGGGAAAATGTAGAATGGCAGAATTAACTTTGCAAGTGCACAAGTTCCTTTCCAGGGAATCATAAGCCTTGATCTGAGTTTGTTGTCTCCACATAACCACCAAACGTCTGCTAAACTATGAGTTTGGTTCTCCAGAAATGGATTTTCATTGCCATTCACAGTAACATTGCAATAGTTCTGTCCCATATTGCCATAATTTTTTCCTGTGCCATCTCTGGAAATGCACATATACAAACCTGGATAAGAGATTGCTGAAGGCGGTTTCTCAACTTTGTTTATGACTGGAAAATGCTGAGTTTCATTTTTGCATTTATCTTCAGTTTTGTTGAAGAATAATTTCAACAGACACGTTAGGTTACCTTCATCTTACATCAATGGGACTGTCGCTAGTTGCTGTTTACCTTCATCACAAGAAACACAGTTCTCACAATGTGCCTCTCGGGTACTATATCTAACCCAAGATAACCATTCATTATGGTGTATGAATCCCGTCTCGAGTAACAATTGTTCTTCTTCTGTGAAGGCAAAATCTGCTTTACTTGTAGCATTTTTAAGGCTTTGTACTTTAAGTTGGAGGGTCCCCAAAGGATCAGTTTCAGTTGGAAGGGACACTCCAATTCCATATACTCCTGAATGACTTTCTTGTGGTGACACAATGGTTATAGTAATTACTTCAGTACCTTGGAAATGCGCAATTTTTATTCTTTGTTGCCTGCTTTTATCTTTCTCTGGTATCACCGCACCACTTGTTTCCCATCCATTCACATCTGTTGACCACCAAACATTTGACCAGGACGCACAGTCTCTATTGCACAAATATTTTGCACGAGTCAAGAAATTATCGTTGTTCCATTTAGCACAGTCCAAAATACCTTCACAAAGTTTTACCTTGAACACAGTAGTAACTGTAGACTATGAATAACCATACAATACATCTCACAAACACCACTCCCTGTCATAACTGTAATCAATGTGAATATATCAATACAGACACACAATTTAAGTTACCCATTACAGGACAGATTTTCACATTCCACACTGGTACCTCTTGCAGGACTGAAAATGTTGTATACTTAGCTCGATGTCAAGCCTGCACGGCTTTCTACATAGGGAAAACTAACAGAGAGCTAAGAGAGAGAATAAGGGAACATAATTATGCAATAAGGACATGTGATGATAGGAATGCTCTTGCCAGACATGTAATTAAGAAAGGTAGACATCATATATTTAAGTTCTGTATTATACAAAATGTCATACGCACTTTGAGAGGAGGGGACATAGAGAATACCACTCTTGAATATGAAACTAGATGGATCATTCGTTGCAAAGCAGATCACCCCCCTGGCTTAAATGACAAAATTAACATCTATCCCTTTCTCAAGAAGAGGGGATTAAAGAGAGTATTTTAGAGATATTATTAGCATAGATTTTATTAAACGCTTTAGACACGATATGAGACTACTTCACCAAGAAGTATACATCATAATGATGACATCATACATATATTCCACTAGAATACATATACAGCAGTGGATGGTGATTTTAATCTCATGCTTTAACAGGTGCAGTTTGTTCAGTACACACTGTATATACCGAAAATTTATACATATATGGCACATTGATTTGTTTTTAATGTTAGGTTCTAATAAATCTTGTTATTAATATAGATGCTGCTTAGATTGGAACAATAAATGAGGAATGTTTAGTACAGGAATGACCTGAAGTTTCCTCCACGAGTATTAATATTGGAAGATTATATTTGTCAGGCATGGTCATTACAATGCTGCCATCAAGTGGTTGCTTGTTGTAAACAACATTGATGGCAACGCCTGCTGAAGATTTTAACAGAATAATTTTTGTAAGTTAAGTTAATTATGTTAAAGTAATATATAACTTAAACACTTATTGACATATGGTAATATGAGTATTTTACATGAACAATAGCTATACTCTATGTTTTTAAGACGTCTTAGCAATGGATAGTATTTTTATGAAGTTTTAGCTATGGATAGTAGTCTAACTGTCTTCGTGAATAACAACTTTTCTGTTTAAATTTTAAATTGGACGTTGATTGTTTAATGAGTCATGATTATTTAAGGCTGTGCCTTATGCTACATTTTGTACAGTCTGAAGAAGCCCTTATGGGTGAAAGCGCTCACTGGATGTGAAATAAAGAACGTTCCTTGGTTACTGGGAGTTATTGTTCTTTGAATTGTTGAGTTTTGGAAGACATTTGGTATCGGAAGCAGCCCAGTGTTCCCGCGATCTCATTTGAAGTTTAACAGTAGTAACACCTGTTTGCGCTTGCAGCACCACCATTCCTTTTTCTCTCACAACTGTTCCTTCTCATATGGACATATTTACTTTCACCACCAAAATCATCATCAAGTACCAGTTGAACATGGCCATCCTTCCTTTGTAGTCAGACTTTGCGTTCAGGGGTCCGATGGAGTCTGACCAACATCAATGGTAGAAGGAAAAGTCTTAAGTTTTTTACAGTGGGTGATATGAATCCACGAAGTCCTCTCTGCGATCTTTACAGCCATAGGTGTCGAGATAAGTACTTGATGGCCTTCCCACCTGGGGGATGACCAGTTCTTTCTCTTCACAATTCGGATCCACACCCAGTCCCCGGGTGCCACGCTTAACAAGGTTTCACTTCTGGAATCTGCAAAGGAGTCATTGGTTACAAGAGACTTGACATTTAGCAGTTTCTTCATATAATCCGCTAGATCCTCACCCCCCTCACGTTCCGCTGGCAACAATCCTTGCCACTGCGGGACGTAATATGGTCTCCCAAACGAAAGTTCAAATGGTGTAAGTCCTTTGTAGGAGGGTGAGATTCGCATGTACAGGAGTGCCAATAAGGCACGCAGTCCAGGATCTATGCATTTCTGCCATCAGTTTGCGGAGCTTACTCTTCGGGACATCATTGTGTCGTTCCACCAGTCCAGCTGACTGCGGATGGTAAGCCCAATGGTGTTTGAGATCAATTTGAAACACTTGACCCAACTTGTGCACAATCTGGTTTACAAAATGAGACCCATTATCACTATAAATGCGCCTTGGAAGGCCAAATCGGGGAATTATTTCTGTTGCCAAAAGCTTTGCTACTGTGTGTGCATCAGGATGCTTTACTGGAAAAGCTTCTACCCACTTAGAAAAAGCATCAATTATAACTAGACAGAACCTTTTTCCCTCTGAAGGTGTCAACTCAATAAAGTCCATACAGAGTATGTGGAATGGATATGGAGGGGTAGGGAATGCCTGCTGAGATTTTTTAACTCCCCCCTGAGCATGATACTTTGCACATAATAAACAAGATAAACAGAATTGCTTTGCATAAGTTGAAAATCCTTTACACCAAAATGCCTTAGACACTATTTGAACCATTGTCTGTACTCCTACATGGGCAGGTCCATGGCTAACCAATGCAGCATACCTAAAAAGGTTTGAGGGTAATACCATTTTGCCATCTGATGCCCTATACAACCCATCCTGTTGAGTAATACCATATTTCGCCCAACAACATTTTTCTTTCTGTGTTGTCAATGTTTGCATTACTTTTAGTGTCTCTAAGTCTAAGAGGTGTCCGGGCTCTAAATCATTGTCATGTAAAAGCAAATCATTTTCTTGAGCTGCCTTTTTTGCAGCCATATCAGCAAAAGCATTTCCCCTGGAGACAGGATCTTTTTTGTTAGTATGTGCGGAACATTTACATATCGCTATCTGAAGTGGTAATTGCACTGCATCTAACAACTGTAAAATTAAATCTCTGTGATTTATTGGTTTGCCTGTCGCAGTAACCATTCCCTTATTCTTCCATTGTTGAGCGAAAACATGTACAGTGGAGAAAGCATATTGACTATCTGTATAAATTGCCACTTTTTTTACCCTCCCCTAAGGTACAAGCTCGAGTCAAAGCCACTAACTCAGCTGCTTGGGCAGAATAAATGTTTGACAATCCTTTTGCTTCCAAAACTTCAGTTTCTGTGGTGACAGCATACCCTACTAGTGTTCTTCCTACAGTGTCCTTCTTTGCTGATCCATCTACAAACAAAACAAGATCAGAATCTACCAATGGAATATCCGTTAAATTTGGTCGGGGAAGTACTTTGTCATGAATGATCTCTAAACAAACGTGTGGGGTACCTTCTTTTGGAGTCAGCAAAAGTGTCGCCGGATTAAGAGTAGTACATCTTTCTATGGTCATATGTGGCTGTGTCAGCAGCACTGTCATACATGACAAATGTCGACTAGGAGATAAAAAGGTTATCTTATCTTGCAAAAGTATAGTAGCTACTGAATGTGGTACTCGCAATTTTAATGGGTGAAACAAAACTAATGATGCTGAGGCTTGCACTGCCATGGCAGCTGCCACTACAGCTTGAACACAATGTGGAAATGCCCTTGCAACAGGATCTAATCTGGAGGAATAAAAGGCTATCGGTCTCTGTTTATCCCCATGTACTTGTACCAGAACCAAGGTCATATAACCTCCCTTACAATCAACCATTTGTGAAAACTGCTTAGAATAGTTTGGAAAACCCAAAACAGAGGATCCTGCTATCAATTGCTTAATTCTATTAAATGCTTGTATTGCCTTATCTGTCCACTGTATATTACTTTTAGCTGCCATGGGAGTGTCATAGATCAGTGCGGTCAATGGCCCTACTTCTTCAGCATAATTAGGAATCCAACTTCTACAAAAATTAGTCACACCTAAAAACGACATCATCTCCCGCTTAGTCGTAGGCATAGGTGCTTCAAGAATTGCTTGTTTTCTTTTATTTTCCAATTGTCTACCTTCCTGCGAGATTAAATAAGAAAAAATTCAAGCGAGTCACATCTGCCTCAGGTGATGAAAAACTTCTTTATTTGCAGCTAACCAGATTACAGCAGCATGTTGGCCAAGATGATCTCAATCAGATCAGCTTGTTTACTGACATCAACTTTTATACTTTCCTGTTACTAGCCAAAATAGCTTTTGTTACATTTCTAACAGTTGGCAGTTGGCTATGAAAAACATCTAGGATCACAATTTACCTCAGAAAAGAATGCTTTACCTCAAAACCACAGCTAGTGTAGAATGTTTACTTCAAAACCACAGTTAGTGTAGAACATTCAAAAAGGTACAGCATGCTTAGTTCAACAGTGGTAGCTGGAATTTTCCACAGCCTGCCTCAGTAAATTAACTCTTATTCAGAAGTATAGAAAACAGATGTTATTCAAGTTCATAAGCAAACTACATCTATCATAGGTAAAGCCCATCTTTAATAAACATGGTTCAATGACCTTTTCTTACCAACACTTCAGCAAATAGCATATTAATTTTGCTAGATGGGAGAAAGAGACAAATAACAGTGTGTTTTAAAACTTTTTCTCTTAACAATGTCACATTGTCTGCATGTATCAACTTTGTTGATCTGTACCCTCCAGCCTGCTTGCTAATGTAGTCTATCACCAGTATGAACAGCAGTGAACTCAGAGCTGAACTGTGATGCACACCCATGCCCATTGGAACCCCTCTTTAAGTTGAACACTGTTCGGAGTCATTAGATCTTTGTACATAGCTTGCATTAATTCTACCAATGTTTTTAGGACTCTGAACTACCACAGGACTACCCAAATCAGCTTTCTTTGGACTTTGTCATATGCTTTCCCCACATCTAGGAATGCCCAGTTGGACTCTTTATTCATTTCTATCTTCTTCTCAAGCATGTCACACTGCAGGTTGTGCTGCATCCTGATCTAACTCCAAACTGCTCATTTCCCATCATACTTTCTATTACTCTGTGTATTTGTTCATCAATCACCCTCTCCAGAACTTTCATGCAGCGTGATAGAGTTTGATACCTCTGTATTGTCCACAGTTGTGGATGTTCCCTTTGTTCTTGAGCACTGGCACTAGTATGCTTATTCTTCAATCATCTGGGATATATATTTCTCTCCATACTGCTATGAGTACCCTCAGGAGCTATTTTTCCCCTTTCTCACCCAACACCTTGATCATATCTGCGGTCACCTCATCTAAGTCTGCTTTCTCTGACTTCATTTTCCTTAGTGCTGTTCTTACTTCTTCTAGGGTGGGCTCTTCCTCTTCTCTCAGTGTAGGCTGTGTCTGGGGTAGTACACCTTCTGTAGGGTTTTCTTCATTCAAAAGCTGCTGGAAGTATTCCTTCCATCTGCCTTTGATGTCCTGTGGACTGGTGAACAGGTTGCTACTGGCACCACTCATGAAGGGTGTCTGACTGTCTTCTCTGTCTTTTTGTCTTTGCCTTGCAACTTGATAGAATTTCTTTGTGCCATTTGCTGAGTCACTTTCTGTAAGCTGACAGAGTGACACTGATGCCTTGTTCTTTGCTATTACAACTCCTCTCCTAGCCTTTGTTAGCCAACCAGTATTCCTTCCCAGTCTTGTCTGTCTTTTCTATGTCCCACTTTTTCCTGCAGACCTTCTTTCTTTTGTTAACTTCCTGGACCTCTGTATTTAACCACCAGCTTTCCCTATGTACCTTATTTCCATACCTGGCTCTGTTGCACACCTGTTCTGTAGCCCTTGCATATGCTGTTTTGAGGCTCTGCCATTCTTCTTCAACTCCACCTATTTCCTCTTCTTCTTGAAGTGCTAGAGCTCTGAGTAATTCCTTGAAATGTTGTGCTTTCTCTCCAATCGGCTTCCAGGTCATCAGTCCAGTCACTGTTGACCTTAGAGCGTTCTCTGACCACTGCTTACAGCTGATTTTGGCAACAACCAGTAGTTTATGCTGTGGGCTGACTGTTTCACTGGGGATGACGTTGCAATCACTGATTCTACACTATTACCCTTTCCTTACTAGAAGGAAGTCTGCCTGAGTTGCAAGTTGACCACTTTTGTATATGATCTTGTCACTGTCTCTCTGAGCCATGTGTTGGCTACCATCAAACTATTTGCCAGACAGAAGTCTAGAAAGACCTATCCTTCTTTATTCCTGTTGCCCTCATATCCTGTTCTCTCTGTCCCGATATGTGCCTTCAGGTCATCCATTATCAACACCAGTTCCTTTGTCCTGCTTTATCTAGTAGGTCCTGCAACTGCTGTCTGAATGTACTCTTCCTCACTATCACAACCCTGCTGTGAGGCTTAGGCTGAGATTATGAAAACTTCCCTACCATACACTGGAGTCTGATTGCCATGTCTGTCACTACTTCTGATGACATCCCTCACTGTCTTCTGAAGCCACTCTCTCACAACAATTCCCACACCATTTCTATCGGAGTAGTAGACTCTGGATCCCAACTCAAGTGTCTTTGCTGCACTGCCTTTTCAATGTGAATCTTGTATACATAGGAGACACATCCAGCCTCCTCCTTACCATCATGTCATCCACTTCCAAGCCTCATTCTGTCAGCGAACCTACACTGATTGTGGCAATTCTTAGTGCATGTTTGGCAGGTTGATTGATTGGTTTTATTTCCAGCTTTGCTCAACAGAACAATCCCAGGTAACCCAGGCTGGGCAACTGAACACTGACTGGCCAGTAGCTTATTGACCTAGGGCTGCTGGGCTTTATGGTGGACACATACTGGCTAATAGGGGCACATAGACCCCTCCCACCATTATCTTGGCTCTCTGGCACAGGTCAGAGTAGTCTGGGTCCTCAACCCATTTATCATCAGCAAATACTCATGCCCATTTTTGGCGACTTTAGTCAAGCAGATCACCTAGAGCTACCTACAGATATATTTTTTCAACACTGAGTGGTTATCTCTGCCATGATGGACAGTTTGTGATCCATGTTCTCCTATCTTGAGGATACTGAGAACCACAGTAGATGCCCAAAGCAGTTGGTCTATACAACTCTTCCCCCTGTAGGGCACCATCTGGAATCAGTGCTGCTGTCCACAGCTCCATTGTTAGGTGAGTTTGAGATGGAAACCTTCAGCATGTTTTTCAGAGGTGGGAGAATCCCTACAGAGACACAGGGAGAACATGCAAACTCCATTGGTTGGAGGTCAGAATCATACCTCTAAAACTGTCCAGATTTCCACAGAGTGTCCAGAATTTTGCTTCATATTTTTGGCCTGTTTCTCATTATATTGTGTTTTTATCTGACAAATCACTGGGAAATCATTGCGGACTGAAGTCAGAAAACAATGGCAGACATCTGCATTTCAGACTTCATATCCTTCCAAAATTTCATGCTAATGCAAAACCTGTTAGTCTATCAACTTTCTAAGAGTAATATTTAAAAAGTGTCCCTATTTTTGGGCCTTTGTCCCCCCATTATTTGTGGCTTTGTCCAGATTTCTTGCTCTAATAGGTATAGTCAAGATCAAACCTTGCATGTTGTGCATGGTTGACAAAGACCTTAACTATTAGGCCCAACTGGTCACAGTGTGCACGCACTCGCGCACACACACACGCACACACACACACACACACACACACACACACACACACACACACACACACACACACATGCACTGCAGTAGTGCACATTGTATAGTACCCTGCTGACAGCAAGGAGAGGCACTTTTGCCTGCAATAACATCCCTCCATGTTAGTTCTCCATTCCTCATCTGCTATAAGACAAAGTAAGAAGAACTTAGTATCATTGTGGAAATGTGGAAAGAAAAAAAGAAAAATTTACTTACAGGAAATTTGCTGGCTGATTGTCAATAACCTCTGCTTCCCACTGGCTAAACAGGTGAGAGTGATAGCACTGCACATTGTTATAAGGATGCCTGCATGGCACAACATAATGGGTGATGCCAGTGGCATCATTCAACTTCCCTGTGAAGGATGAACAGGAAAATATTCCTTTGTCTCTGTCTGACACCATTCAGAAGCCCTGCTGCTCCCAATGACTGAAGTAGCCCTGGTCACTCAGTCTGAGTACTTACTCTGAAGGAATAAAATGATGATGTGCATTTGGACATCATGTGATGTAAGTCACACTACAGTAATGGCATGCTTCAGAAAAGTTCTCTAGTGCAAACCCACTGTGCTACAAGCTTCACATATGTTGTGCATGAGCATATTGAGCATTTGTATCCATAGCTCTAGGCCAGGCAGTGACTAATAGGTTAGCGCTCCATTGTGTTGATAGTATTGATAGTGTAGTGTATTAAAGAAATAGTTCAGAGACAACTGCCGTAAGTTCCATCATTAACAGAACCACCATGCTATGAGTCCTGAATTAGCAACATATAAAGTGGCAAAGCCATTTTGTGAGAGACTGCACTTATATGAGTGACTGTGGAATCAGAAATGCACTCATTAAGACATCAGACTTTGAAAAAGGCATTCTGAAGGAAGAGAGCAGACCTAGTATTGTAACCCCATACAGTAATTAACACCCATGGTGGATATAAGCAACAAGAACATATAGTAACTGCTCTGTGTAGGTATGGGAACACAGCAGAATGTCATGGCACTGTCAAGTCCAGTTGTGGGGGAGATGGTCACTCCGGGGTCAATGTAAACTTTCAGCAGGACATGCCACACAAGACATTATGGCCCTTTTATGTAGGATGAGGCATGATTATGCATATTGTGAATATCAGAGTGTGCAAAAAAAAAAAAAAATTATTCACATCAAAATCAATAATTGAGTTTGTTTTATTTTATTTTATAATACAACACACGTATAAATTTACATTTGCATAACTGAATTTAATATTAATGAGGTAAAGAAAGGAAATTGGCTGGTTCATTTAAAGTAAAGAGATGGTATTTTATAGGTTGATTGATTGTAATCACAGTATAAAAAGGTGAAAGTTTTTATGTCATTTTATCTGATGAAGTCCTGCAGTAAGGGACGAAAACGCATGTGGTTTTTGTTTAATAAAAGCATTAATGAACGTTGACGGTGTCACTTTCGTTTTGAATTGGAAGAATTTCAGTAACTGCATTCTACTCAGCGGCTCTCCTGGTTTGTTGTATTCTTGGTTTATATTTTGGACAGCCACACTATTTTGGTTAGAGTGTGCAGGGTATTACAGGGTTTTAATATACTCCTACAGAAAAGGAGTCATGATAACATACCCAGAGCTGCAGTTTGTACAGGAAAGGGGGATGTGTCACAGAACAACAGGAGCAGTTAAGTGGGCATCATATGGGACTGAGGGCAGCATACAGTCATATGGGACATCCATACATAGCCATGCATGCACGCAGACTGATATGGAACCAACAGGTAAACATATCTTGTCATGGGACCTGAGAGAGGTAGTAACTGGAAAAATTCACCATTCAGGAGACTGAGATGTTACTGCAGTCTCTCCACACATATGGCATGAGTATCCTAACCAAAGGTAACTTGGACAAGCCTTTCCAGGAATAGGCATGACAGGACAGGGAGTGGTACAGAATATCAATGGTGTGCAGTCATGATAACCAAAGTGTAACCAATATGATACTGTATGCCAAGAATAGGAAATGGAAAATTGCCAATGGCTTGTCCTCCCTAGAAGGTGGACTACGTACCACTTAAATGTCCAGATTTTTGCCTGATATTTTTAGTCTGTTCCTCATAAAATTTGTGGATTTTTTTTTTGAAAATTACTGAGAATTGAACTCACTAAGTAATGACAGGCATCTGAGTTTCAGAGTTCATATCCTTCAGAAAATGTGTGCCAATGGAAATCCTATTATTGTAACAAAATGAAGGAAAAAAAGACCACACCGGATACTCAAAACAGTTCCAATTAGCGCTTTCGTTTACTAAAATGAGCAAACTTCTTTAGACAATTTTAAGACACACAAGTACACTTAAATACAATACTTATCATGACATAATTTCCTTTAGAAAAACATCATTTCCTTTAGAAACACATAATTTCCTTTGGAAAAACACAACCTCATTTTAAAGTGCCAAACTCCTATAAAAAGCAAACCATATGTCAAAAAATAAATAATAAAAATCCTTACAAATACTTCCAAAATTTACATGTAAAATACATTTGTATAATTTAATAAATATACAGTTAAAAGTGTTAAAAAATGCATAAACATAAATCTAACTAACGCTTTTAATTTCAAGATGCTCTTAATAGAAACAAAGTCATTTAAACCTGGCAGAACTAAGGCATTTAATTTCAACTGCCAAATCAGTTCCTTCTCCTCTAATTTCAAATCCATCGGTCCACCCCTGAAATTATCCAGAATTTTTTCAATAACTAAGAACTTGAATTCATGTTTGGGGCACAAATTAATATGCCTCGCAAGTGCATTGTTCAAATTATTTTTGTCAGTGGCATACAGGTGCTTATAAATTCTATTCTTGAGGGGTCTTTCAGTTTTGCCCACGTAAAAAATGGGGCAATTTTTACATGAGCTCAAGTAAACCACCCCTCTGGTGTTACAATTGAATTTATCATTGATGTGATATTTTTTGCCATTTATTGTAAAAAAGGTTACCACATCTATATATTTGCACCAACGGCAAGCCTCACATTTAAACATCCCACAATGTGGGGGATGACATTTTAAAGTACTATTTTCCAAAAGTGTTTTTAAATTCCTGCCTTTCCTAAATACTACAAAGGGAGCCTCTCCTACATGTTGTCTAGTCAAATTATCATCTAATAAGAAGGAACAATTTTTGATAATAATTGATCTCAAAAAGGGAGCATCTATAGAAAATGTAGTTATAAAGCTCAACCTTGCTAAATCAACATCTGAGGACCCAGATGGTTGTTTGGGGACAAGATCCCTATGGTCCCAGTCAATTATTGATGTGTTGCAAGTACCATTCAAATTGTCCAATGAATTATCCGGACTACAAGAGCCCAAATTAGTGAAGATATTACTATCCTTGACACTCAATAATGGTTTAAAAATACCACAAACTCTTTTAGAGGAGACTTCTTCTATCAGGTCATCCACTAAATTGATGGGGTAGCCACATTTTCTGAACATTTCCTTCAATAACCTGCATTCATCTAAAAAATAATTTTCTAAGGTCACCATTCTTGCAGCCCGTACCAGTCGACCCTTAACAACTCCCCTTTTCTGGTGAAAAGGGTGGCAACTGGAAAAATGAAGAAATGCATTTGAGTATGTTAGTTTTATAAAAATTTTTGAAATAACTCCGTTCAATGAGGGACGTTTAATCAATTCAACATCAAGGAAGCAAATTCATTCAGTATTGAATTCCCAGGTAAATTCAAGGAAATTCGTGCATTTAGAAATATGTTCAACAAATGTTACAGCAGAATTCTTACTACCTCGCCAAAGGATAAAACTATCGTCTAAATAACGGGTGTACCATGCAACTTTTTCTTGGAAAATATGATCCCTAAATAGGAATTGTTTTTCCCAGTGGGCCATCACTGTGTTGGCAAAGGTACCACCACACGGAGACCCCATGGCTACACCAGTTTTCTGTAAGTAAAATTCTCTGTTGAACAAAAAATAATTATTGCTCAAAACTAATTCCAACAAATAAATTATTAAATCTATAGAAGCACCATCCAAATGTTGTTCTAACAAAAAATCCCTGACCCATTCACAACCAAGCTCCTGAGGAATGGTAGTGTACAAACAGACATCAATTGTTAAAAAATTCAGGTTCCTAGAAAAAGGAAAAGTATTCATGGCACCTAAAAATGCCCACGAATCCTTGCACATCTGGGTTTCATTTCTTAAAGCTTCCTTAAGTTTGACATCCACAAATTTAGCACATGCATAGGTTATAGACTGCCTCCCATCGATGATGGGACAGAAGGGAGGTTTTTCCAAATTTTTGTGGATTTTAGGTAAGCCAAATAAGGTAGGGGTGATTGGGTAGGGGATTAAGAGAAAGTTCAGCAAATCAACATCAATGCGCTCCTCAATAAACAAATCATTAATGAAGCCTTTAATTTTTTGGTATGCTCTATTCATTTCATTGAGGGAAACCTTTACATAAGTCCTATTACATTTATTTCAGTACTGTCCTGGATATATATTGCTTTTATGCTTTCACAGCTTCCATTGGTAGAGGATCCAGTACAACTGGATAGTACATGCCTGATGCCTGATGCCAGCATTCCCATATACAAATAACCTGTACAGGGACAGACCAAAATTCTAGCCTCATCAGTGAATGGAAAACATCCTGTAATTGTGAACCCAACCAAGACTACACAATATTGGTCAGCCCATACAACATCTGCTCACCACACTGTCTCTGATACATAAGTACTTCATCCAGGGGAGAGATATGGCAGTCTGTATCATTACCATGACTTCAGATCTGTCCCTGAACAGGGTGCAACACTTGGCATTAATCGTGGATGTGCAAGTCAGTGATCCAGGTACAGTCAGCTGCTACCCACACCATTGTGGAGATGGAGAAGGTGCTGCATGGCTAGTGGGATGACATGCAATGCCTTTATGCCCTGCAAGTTGACATCCAGCACCTGTACGGTGACACTGAGTATAGGTATCGGGAGCTGATTGCCCTTCTTGGACCACTGGTAAATAACTCTGCATCTTTTTTGTGTCCATGAGGCAGGAGATAAAATTCTCTGGTCATGTCTATGCAGGCCTTTTATTTGTAGTCATGGAATGATCCAGAAGTGAAGTCCTCAGACAAAGGTTGGGCACACCTATTTGACATAGACCATTCCTGGAATGGCATTATTGTTGGCACATCTAGCAGTGGCTGGTCTCACATACATGGCCAAAAATACTCCTTGAGTTACACCACTGGGACACTTCACTAGGCTGCTTTCTCTTACTGCCATATTCTACACCTTCAGTATGTCATGTGGGCATACAGGATCTAGTTCAGAAGACTGACTTTTCAAAAAGTTCAACTTCATATGATCAAGACCATTTGATCAACATTTTGAAACATTAAAAAACAAACTACCACCAAAAAGAGTGTTTTCGTACCCCCATGAACCCTAATAATTAAATACACCAAGGTTGCATTTCAGTGGGAAAAAAGGGGAAATTCCCTAACCCCACTATAGAGTGATCTCATTACAAACAGTTTGACATTTCAAAACACCAATCATATGATCTTGACCATATGAATTTCAGTGTTTTGAAAGGTCAATCTTCTAAAGTAGATCCAGGAAGATGGAGTGCCACACCAACTCATATTTATCATCTGGGTCATATACACTGTATATCTGATGGCTCCTAACATGGGAGCATCCATCATGGAGCCTGCACATGTTCTTATACTTCTATAACAATGAGTAACAAGGTCACACAGAAAAAAACAATCAATAAAAACTAAAGAAAAACCCAGCCAATCTAGATTTTCCACTAAGTGCGTCCTTAAAACTTGTTGCATTAGAGGTAACATGGGATATATGCAAATGACCCCTTAAGGACAGCAGGTATTTTAGTTATATGACAGTTCTGAATGTCCATGACTTATTTCCTTTTTAATTCTGTCATGGACAAATTCAGGCCAATAAAACCAAACCCCACTAGCTGTGGACATTCATGTTTCAGCCTTCTTATGGCCTCATCAGCAAATGGACTGTTTGGCTAACATTTAGAAACACAGGGGGTTGTTGTACCCAGATGATATCTATAACCATTAGGGTATCTACAAAATATTCCCAACTAACAAACTAACATAATGAGTAACAAGGTCACACAGAAAAAACAATCAGTAAAAACTAAAAGAAAAAACAGCCAAGCTGGATTTTCCACACTGTGACTCCTTAAAAACTAAAAAAAATGGGTAATTTGCATACATCCCATGTTACCTGTAATGCAAGAGGTTTTAAGGAATCACAAAGTGGAAAATCTAGCTTGGATGAGTTTTTCTTTTCTTTTTTTTTTTATAGTTCTATGTCATGGACCATATTAAACCCGGAGACTACATGTAACCAGAGTATACATTATTATTATTCACAATGTAGTATTTCCACCCAACAACTGGAGGATGTGATCCCTGACCTTCCACAACCTATAACCATACTGCATGGCTACTACATCCTTTCCCTTGACCCTACAATGTGTCATAGCACCAGTGTCATCTGACATTGTGTCCTCTGCAGTAAGGTAGCTAGGGTTGGGCAAAGGGGGTAAGTTCCCTGGGTGCAAATTGCTAGGGGGCATGATTAGCTAATCCCAATTGCTCTTAAGTGCTTACTGACTTTTAAACCCAGCATTGCATTTGCAATCAAACCTGAGCTCTGTAGTGTTCCCTGTGTGGTGTAAACTGTCAAACCACTCCCTACAATTTAAAAGAAAAAAAAAAATCTGTTTGTGTTTTTTTTTCTAAAACCTGAATAACATAGTGCTCTGTGTGGAATATAAACTATAGAAATGTATACAGTTTAAAGGAAAAAAGATTTTCTTTTTTTTTTAATAAAACCTGAGCACTGTAGTGTTCCATGTGAAGTATAAACTGTAGGCAGTAACAGGAACCACTCCAAAGAACCAAAATCACACTTCAAAAGTCACAACCAACTAACTAAAAATAAAAATAAAAATAGATTCCCAACTGCATATAGGATAATTCTCTCACGACTTTATTAAGAACAAACACCATATATAAGCACTTTCATCTCACAATGAGACTTCATCAGATACAACTATAACAGTGCTACACCTACTATATATATATTGTCTTAATGACCTTAATTAATTATTCAATTATGCATTTTATAAAAAACTTTTTAAAGCAGTAGTATCACCTAACATTTTTTAAAATACACATATAATTTTATGCCATAAGCTTTATGTGCAATATAATACAATACAAAAAAAAATATATTAGTATTAAGCCTACACTTGTCGAAAAAGCAGCAAAAGTTTAACATATTTGCTATAATATGTTTTGCTTATTTCCTTCATCCTTAACAATATTTTGTTTTATCCTATCCCAGATCCTTAATAAATCTATTATCAATTTATTACATATCTGTTTTTAATATTTTTAAAGCGAGAAATTTTATCTATCTATGTTTTATATATTTATAAACATATGTTTGATATATAATTGAAAAATATATATATTTTTTGTACTGTATTATATTGTACATAAAGCTTATGGCATAAAATGATATGTGTATTTTAAAAAAAGTTACGTGATACTACTGCTTTAAAAAGTTTTTTATAAAATGCATAATTGAATAATTAATTAAGGTCATTAAGACAATATATATAGTAGGTGTAGCACTGTTATAGTTGTATCTGATGAAGTCTCATTGTGAGATGAAAGCGCTTATATATGGTGTTTGTTCTTAATAAATTTGTGAGAGAATTATCCTATATGCAGTTGGGAATCTATTTTTATTTTTATTTTTATGAAGTATAAACTGTAGCAACTGCTTGCTAGATTTGTAGCAAGCAGTTTGCTACAGTTTATGAGAAGAAAAAGATTTGTTTCTTTGTTTTTCCTTCTAAAATCTGAGGAAGGAGGGTCGGGAGAAGTGCCTAGAAATGGGACCCAATAATCTCTTGCATTTTAAGAACCCCACGTACCTGATCACAGACTACTTTTTTGACACTCAGCTGAAGAAAAGCAAGATTAGGGATGCAAAAACAGAAAAAAAAAACAGATCTGGTTGGCTGTTTGGTTCCTGCAGAAACCAGATTGTGGACTTTTTTTTTTGGTTTTCCATTAAAGAGCTAGCAGAGGGAGAAAGGAGGACTGGTATATCTGGCCACTTGGTGCCAGGATAAGCAGCATACTTTTTTTTTCTTTGCTCTTCAAATGAAGAGCTAGGGAAGTAGGATACCAGTACAGGGATTAGCCCCAGATGGTAAAAAAGCCAACTATGTCTGCAGAACCCTCCACCTGTTCAAATAATGATGACTCTGCCCTGCCCTGTTCCTCACCTCCTGTCTGGAAAAGGAAATGTCTGATGCACATCATGGCCCATCTATGCACTTTATTGCATAGAATGGATGTGATAATGCATGTATCAATGTATTCTGTGTTGTCTGCATTATAGCACATAGCTGTGAACTAGACACTTTGTCTTTGTCAGTGCCATGATGTACTCTGCCACATCTGCCTCATCTGGGGACCTGCTGTCGCCTATTCCTCCTCAAAACAGTTTATACCTTTGTTTAACTCACTGCTCTTAAGTGTTCATTTAAAAATACTGCCTAAGATCCCATTCATATTCAGACATATACTTGGGCAGATATTCATAAACATTGTCCACAGCTGCAAAGGAGTAGTGTATGCTTCAAACCACAAACCTTCACTATTTATAAATTGACCCATATACAACTGAGTGTTAACAAGCATCACTGCATATCTAGAGGACCCCACATTTTCAGTCAGTGTGCAAGTGGGCACCCTCAACATTATCTCCAAAAATGTGTGAATTATGGGATACACTCTAGTGTGAGGAATCGTATGGGTACGAGTGCAGGCATACTATATGTGCAGCCTGAAAGCCAATGTCCAGAAATGGTGATGTTTTGCTCATTACTCAGGCATCATATGGGGTAATTACGCAATAACCGACATGTTGTGGTATATTTTAGATTTACCCACGGTTGGTGTGGTTTAATCACGAGGGAGAAGCCCGGGTGATTAAACAAAGACAACCGTGGGTAAATCTTCAATATAAAAGCAACAGAAAACACAGTCCCTACACGTAAGGCAACTGCCAGGTCTCAAAAAGCAAATCAGAAAAAACGTAGACCAGCAGACAATGGTGTACTGATAAATAATATCTCCCTTTATTATGCCATAAGGCACATAAAATGCAGAAAGCCTACAGTCCACAATCCAAACTGGTTTTGGCTTACATATCAAGCCTTCATCAGTGAACAAAAGAAAATAAAAAAGGACAAAAAACTGCCTGCCTTTTAAAAGGAACACCTGCCAATCATCATTACAAACAATTAGCAGACTACAAATACTCATTTCAACCAGGGGAAACAAGCCACCCAAATTAATAATCCATCTTTTCTCCAATTTATTAAGAATGTCATGCCAACCAAAAACCCTTGCTCTATTACCTTGAATTTTAAGGTTGAGTTTATTCATTTAACTTCCATGTCTTTAGTCATTCTATTTAATATAAGTTTTTTTCCATTGGTTGCCCATATTATGCCTTTTGGGGGTAATACCCCTTGCCTTCTTATATTCTTTACATTCTTTTGCCCAGATTTTGTGATTGGGTTGTACAGGAGCTTTACTGTGACTCTGTATTTTGGATTACCATCATAAATAACTCTTCTGTGTACTTAGCAGCATATAGGATGCTGGAAAGAAGCCCCTCTCCCTATTTCCACGTCCCCTTCCAAATCTGCTTACTTCTTAGTAGTACCAGCCCTGTGGGGAAGTAATACCGGAACAGAAAAGTAGGATAAATTGGAGTGAACACAGCTGATGGTCAGCTGGAAGGCACACAATGGGGGGGGGGTCTTTAAAAAAAGGACAGTGGTTTGGGCAAATCACTGGGATTTCAAAGGTCATTAAGTTTAGCTGTGGTGTGTGACTCATAAACACTGCCCCCTAGATGAATTAAACACTCCAGCTGCAATACTGGTAGCAGCAGCAGCAGAATCTTTGTTAATAGCTTTTCTGTCTTTGCTTGTAAATGGACTCACATCAGCATAAAACAGGCCTTCAATCATAGCAGAGCAGAGTCAGTCACCATGTGCTAAATAGACTTTCCAGTAACAATACAGATTTGCTCACTGCAGGTCACAGTCATGACTGCAACACTTAGGCTCCAAAAACAATTACCTCAGTAGAATAGACTCTACCCACAGAGGCTGAACAAAGAGCAGATAACCTCTTAATAATTCTGACCTATGCCATGTCCTTTTTCCAGTAACAACAAATATTATGGCAACACACAACTAGTCATTATCCAAGCAGGTTTGGATTAATTGTACCATAGCCCCTTCTGCATGAAATATGTCCACTGTAGAATTTTCCCAGAGCTCTGGGTTTGGCAGTGGCATAATTTGTATTTATGAATCACTCTACTGTGAAGATTGTTAATAAGCAGCATGCTCACTCCCTGTAAGGAAATCTATGAGATATTTATAAAAAAAAGTGGTCCATCCTGGGCAGGGTCACAGGAAAAGACGTGGAAAGCAGCGATCCAGTCCTAAATTGGGCATCGTTCTAACAAAGGACATGATACACATGCAAAGATAAACAAAGACAGACACAAACACACACACACACACACACACACACACACACACACACACACACACACACACACATGCATATCACTTATATACTTACAAATGTACACATAATTTAGAAGATTAACAGTTCTAGTAGTCCCCTGCCATAAACAAACTATACAACAGAAGAAAGAAACTGTTGCAGAAAAGAGGAAAATCCCAGGATGCAAAAACACTCCCTTACCAGCCTCAGTAAGAAGCTGAGATCCCTCATAAAATCCTCCAAAGCTAGTTACGAATATAAAATTGCCAAAGATTCCAAAGACAACCACAAGGCATTCTATAGTTATGTCAAGAATCTAAATGGCAATGCTCAGATCTGCTCTGAGCTACAACAGAATGGCATTAAGTATACTGATCCCAAGGATATTGCCAATATCCTGGCAGATCGATTTAGTGCCAACTTCACCCCCCCCCTCTCATCCCCTAAAGGGCCCATCTCAATACCAAAAGACTGCCAAATTCCGGTAATCATAGCCACACAGGTAGAAACTGCACTCTCCAAAGCTAAGAATACAGCATCCAGGCTGTGTACTACATGAACTACAAAATGAACTGGCACCTCACCTAAGTGTCATGTTTAATCACCTCAGGCTTCATGCCCAATGAGTGGCGCAACAGCTACAGTTAGCCCACTCCACAAGGGGGCATTCCCCTTGGATCCTGGGAACTACCGTCCCATCAGTCTGATGAGCCTGATCTGCAAGGGCATGGAATGCATTATCATGGAACTTAGAAACAAAGACATTGGCAACCTTCAAACACTGGACCCCATCCAGATTGGGTTCGTGAAGGGCCGATCCTGTCTCCTGAACCTGATTGACTTCTTCGAATCAGTCTCCAGAGCTGTGGACAAGGATAAGACGGTCCACACAGCCTATCTGGCCCTCGCAAAGGCCTTCGACAACATCCACCATTCTGGAATCATAGATAAACTTACTAAGCTGGGCATAAATCTCTACATCTCTCAATGGGTTGCCAACTGGCTTACTGACAGAACCAGGCTTTAAAAGTAGCCGACTCCAAATCCAGCTCCAGAAAAGTGACAAGTGGAGTACCTCAGGGTTCAGTCCTGGGACCGCTCTTGTTTGGCATCTACTTCTCTGAAGTACAGGCCAACACTAAGGGACTCTGGCTAACAAAGTTTGCAGATGACTGCAAACTGGGAGCCATTATTGAATCCCCAAATGATGTGGATATTCTACAAAAGGGCCTTACAGAAACAGATGCTTGGTGCCAGAGCCATGGGCTCAAGCTTAATGCCAAGAAATGTATAGTTATCCCCTTTGGGTAAAAACATGTACCCATGAATTTACACATAGGTGGCAGTACACTAAACACCGAAAGTGTGATGAGCATTTTTGGGACACAGGTGGGCAGTGGTCTCACCTTCGATAACCACATTGCCACAACAGTCAGTAAATCCTTCTATGTGGCACACCTCATCATTAAGGGCCTTTCATCCAGAAAGAAGGAGGTCATTGTCCCACTGTACTCATCCCTCATTAAACCCATTATAGAGTACAACACCCCATTTGGGATGTACCTCACAAGACATCTGCAACAGCTGGAAAGGCCGCAGAAATACCTCACTAAAAAAATCACAGGCCTAAAGCAGATACCCTATGCTGACCGTCTAAAAGAACTCCAGCTATACTCTGTGGCATATCATCTACTGAGAGGTGATCTCTGCTTAACATACAAGGCCATATCAAACCCTGAGCTGTTGGACATGCTCCACTTAAAGAAATCCCAATCCCTCAGAACCACATGCTCCAGGGATCTAAATCTTGTCATCACAATGAACAAAATATGCTGGAGGGATAGGTTCCTGATCCAGAGACTCCCCATGCACTGGAATAGACTGCCCATACATGTCAAGCAGAGTGCCTCCTTGGCCGTCTTCCAAAGAAACCTTGACGATTGGATGGGAAATAGGAAATTCACCCCGGGGATCTCTTCAGTCGCCCTGCTAGACAGGGGTCCAGGGAAGTAAATATTGTGGGAAGAAATATCCAGGGAATTGTTATGGCTAGGCTTGTATAGGCCCTAGGGCCAATAGCCTAGTACCAACCTATGAACCTATGAACCTATTGGCATTTTTTTATATGACATGTTTCTGGAGTTTCTGCAAACCCACATGGACAGAGGATGGTTGTACACATTCCATACAGGAGGCAATCCAGACAGAAGCTGAACTGTAAAATAAAACCCTGACAAGAAATAACACTGCCCATGGTTCTACTGCCTTCTCCTGAAATCAAGTCATATATGATATATCATGAACATCTATGGAAAAAATAACAGGTCTCCTTTATTTTCTGTCTATTTTCATGACGCTAGAAATAAGGTTGACGTCCTGCTTCTGAGGTCAAAGAAATGCTACTTCCCACACATAAAAAGACATGCTAAACAGCCCATAATTATTTTGGCAGGTATCAGCTATCTTCTCAATCCATGAAAAGCTCTCCCCCTGGCCATCATTTCAATACAATCCAGGTAAACACACAACAGTGCTTTGTCAGCAGTTTTACAAATACATTCTTTATAAGCTTTACAACTTCTCCTGCCTTCTGCAGCTCACATTCTGTGCCCCCTATTTTTTCTCTCTTTGAATTAAAATCTGTGTGTACCAGCTATATGCATTGGTTGCTCCTGAGGTTAAAACTTGCTTCACTATACACTTCCTTCTGAATGTCTCAGAACTACCTGCTAGAGCTGTACTTACAGCCTTATTAGTTTCAGCATATTACATTATGTCCCTGCCCGAAAGAAAAAATATTACAGTGCATCTGTGTACAGGAGCCTCTCTGTTAACATCAACAAATTTAGGCCTATTGATTTCTCACTATTCTTAATGAAAATGATATAACATCTGTACTTACATAATTAATTCAAATATTTTCACTGAAAATTCTCTCAACACGGTTTTATACGTATTCTTTGAACACAAACTAATTTGCTTCTTGTTACTGAAATTCTCCATTCCAGGTTGAATCAAGGTAGACTTATTGCCTATGTTTTTCTTGTTCTGTCCAAAGTGTTTAACACCATCAGTTATCAACATCTTATAACCCAACTTGGTGGCATTGGACTGTTCCAGAAATGATTCTTGATAGTTTTTTTGAGACTCATTGGAAGTTTAACTCTTCAACACTCAGTGAGCTGAACATTTTCTCCCACAAGTTCATATTGCAGTTCCCTAGTTATTTAGTTGTAAGAATTAATTGGAACACAACACACTCACAGTTTTGTCCTTCTACAGTAACAAAGCTCAAAAACTGAATGCCCAAGCCAAAGAAGAGTGGCACAAAATAGTGAAGGCCCCTGTCTGTCAGAATGAGAGAACTCTCCCTCTGTCAGTCCCATATAAAGCCCTTCAGGAGTGATTTCATAAACCCCTATTGTTCACTGTTTTTGTAAGTAATAAGACCAAGCATTATAGAGCTATAAATTCAATCATGTAAGAAGACATCTCTGCCTTATTTGAATAATCCATCAATACTGCCAATGTTGTTCAAGGGAAGGGCTTCAAACAGTTTTGACATCATCCAAAACTGGTAAGACTATTTCTGGCCTACACCTAAATTACGCTAACACTAAAGTCATATTATTACTCTCATATTCTGTTACTACAAAATACATTACCACCTTTTCTTTGATAATGCTTAATGACAACAATGACTTTGAAATTGTAAATATGATAAAGATATTGTGTTCTCTTCTTGATAACAGGTTATACTTTGACCTTCATGTTAAATCTGTGACAAATTATTCAAATGAAAAAATGAGGTTACTTTATTTTTTCAAACATCTTTATTGAATTATCACTTGTCACATAGGCAAATTTACATTCATATAAAATAAATTAAATTATATTAACATAAACCTCATATGAATTTGAGGTTTGCTGGAATGGAATTCTCCTCCTTTTTTAGTTTTTCCTTTCTTGTCTTATCTTCAGTACATCTTCAAGATTATCTCTACTAAATATACTGTTTGAACAACAATCAAATGTTACTACCTGCTATACTTTTAATTGTATATCTAAACCACTTTGCTTGTGTAAATATATTATGCAATCATATGTTATTGTCTTCTATATTTTTATAATTGAATGTGTAAATATCTTATTTATAGTATGTTAGCAATTGCTCTGGAGCTTTTCTCCCTGGGTCTCCGCTGAAAACGGACAGCTCTGTGCAATCGGACCTTCCAGGTAAACAAATGTAAAATTAAATAAATAAATAATAATACTTCACATACATTGCTATATATCATATAATCTAAGCAATATTACATAAATTATTTAATTCCAGCCTTTTTTAAACTAGAAACATCTTTCATAAACCATCACTTACTACATAAGCAATCATACATTTATATAAATGAAAACAAACCACACCAATACAATCCTAGGTGCAAGCATTTTACATCGTAAACCATGCTGACACACTCCCAGCTACAAACATTATGCATCACTTTTAATCTACCCAATCTTTCTCACTCAAATGCTGCATAACTCACTTAAGTCCTGCTGCCTTTTATATCTCATTCCTCCCTTGTATGTATTGTTCCCACATTTCCCATTTTTTTCTAAATAGTGTGCTCCTACCCTTTTCCAAAGATCTCAGTTCCAGTTATTTTATTTCTGCTACTATATTCACTACTTCCAGTATAGTTGGTTTAGATTTCGATTTTCATGTTCTAGTAATTGCTTCTTTGTCACCCACCATTATTAGACAGAGCAATACCTTACCATGTGTGAGCAATTCTGAGTCATAGCTCACAAAAATCATCTCCCTCGTCAGACCAATCTGCTCACCCAGCATCTCCAACAGTGCATCCTGCAGTGAATCCTTAAAGTCCACCAGCTCACCGCACTCCCAGAAAATATGTTCCCAATTATCTCTTTCTTCCCCTTCACACCTCCAAGATTTGCTGTGTGCCTGAGGAAAAATTCTCTGGAATCTATTTGGAGTTTAAAAATATTTATGTAAACATTTCCAGGCAAAAATCCTAAATCTTCTTGATTTTGTTACATATTTGGCAGACGTGCATATATCCTCCTATTGTTTTTCTGTGAATTGCTTATCCAATCTCTCTTTACAATCCTCTCTAACCTCCGTATAGGCTAAGAGAAATAAATAGAGGGTTTCTAAATGAAAGACCAGCACTGGTAGAGTTTTTAATAGAATCTAGAAAAGAAGCTGCCATTAAAAAGGAATAATTAGTAGAGCATTACTTTTTTAGCCATATCCTAAATAGCTGGTGATGGTAAGGTATCAGCCATTATTATAACATTACTTCTATGCCTATTATGTGCTAGCAGCGTCATGTCATTTCTGACTTCCCCATTGTATTAGAAATACAAAAAGATAAACAACAGAATATATCATTATGCTGTCATGTGACAGCCTTAAATCTAGTGTGATTTCAAGTATCTTCATGTTGTGTCAAGGTTTATATTAGTACATGACCTTGTTTAACACACTAGACTCTTTGGTCTCTGCAGTACATGGCAGGAGTATTGCGCCTGCACAGACTCATAAATTCATGAATTCAAACCCGTCTCACATTCCACATGCATTTCATAAATCTGGCGACTCTTCTGTCTCAGTAACTGTCCTTAAGCTACTGTCATCTGACAAACGCCATCCAGGCCATCCTTCATGCACACCCTCAAGCTACGCTTTGTTTCTAAGTAAACAAAGACTTTTACCTGTTGGCACTCATTGCATAATTTAGGACCACCATCTTCAGCTAGCGTTGTTTTCTGATCATAACCACCTTAGCTTTATCAGCATTGCATTGCACTTGGCACACCTTTTCCTCTGTAGTTCATTCTTCTCTCATGTCATCTCCTTTACTTGCTATTCTTTCTAGCCCTTCTCTTTCCCTGCCTTTATTTTTTTTCTTTATATCAGCCTGCATCTGTCATGTTTAGTACCACATTCTTCTCTAGACCCATTTGCAAGTCTTTAGTTTGTATTGATATTTAATCATTCTACATATTTGTTATGTTTGTTGCTGTTATTACCTTTATTGCCTCTGCAATTAATATTTACTCTCTTGGATATCAACTGTTATTCAAGGGATCCGTATTAGAAATATGATGCTGTGAGCTCCAACATTTGAAAAATATAAACACATTTGTCACAAACCCGATGAGCTTTTGTGCCCTAGAGGGCTATGGTCCCTCATATCCCTGCTACTTTTATCTGTTAACACTTAAATCAGAGTAGCACAGAGTTGGGGGGTGTACTGAGGTGCTGTGATCTTGGTATTAGTACACACTTAAATTCAAACTGTTCTGAGGATCACAATTATGGTTCTCAAACGTTCCATGGACACCCTTATTCTAGTGCTCTTGCTACAGATGTCCATATTTAATTATGCAGTCATTATGCAACAGCGGTTACTTGTGCACTTGTTGGAGCTTTTCTTCCTGGTGCCCAGTGAAAATGGACTGCACAGATAGAACTTCTCAGCTACCAAATGCAAATAAATGAACAGGCTATTGACTCCCAAAGGCATTCTTTAGCATTTTTCTTAACAAATTTCAGCAATATAGATGCGACAATTCTTAAAATGTTGCTGGGTCCTTTCCATCCTTTCTGTGCCATCTTACCTGTGTTCCATATCTTACTGTCATTCAACAAAAGGGCACACTTTTACTTGACCCTCTGCAATGTAACTACTATATCTATTGAAGAAGACAGGCTCCTCTGTGGAATCTTTCATCTGACTGAATACCCCTTATTATGACTATCTGAGTCATTTTTTGGCCAGTGTTCTTTCCTTGCTAACACCCCTTGACTCATTTCAGTACTGTCTAACCTGTATAGCAATTTTATTTGCAATTCTGTGACAAATGTTTTTCTGAATTCAAAGAAAACTATATCTACAACTATTTTCTATGGCCCATTTTTGAACTGCATTAGTCTGGACTGACAAAATTTGAGAATTTATGCGCTTGTACACCTGAATGATTATTGGAATTCAGGAAATCAACTACCTATCTAAAAACAGTTATGTCACATTCCAAGGAATGGAAGAATATTTAATGATTTATCTTTCCTGACTTATTCCTGTCTACTTCTTCTTCTTCTTCATATACAATGAAACAATCACAGCAACCATCCTATCATTTAGCACTAGCCTCAAGAAATGGAAGGGGCCATACAGTCTTATAAAGGACTACCACATGCTTCCAATACATCCCAAGCTGCATAGAAAAACATTGTGTCATGTCAGTCCTTGCTTCTCCAAAATAGTCTACCATGCCCTCCCTGCGCATTCATCCAGCTCTTCCCAAACTAACCTACAACTCACTCCCATGTCTGCCTGACCCTATGCCCTTCATGAGTCATTCCTTCCAACTCTTTCTTGCCTTAAATTGCTATTTATATTGCCCTGCAGTCCTTACCAGTCCTTCATGCAGCCAAACTGGTTGTGTCTACTTCTTCCATGACATACTGTCATTGCCTAGCATATTCCCATTATAATGTGCCTCAAAACTCCTAAATCACTGTCATACCCCACCTTTCCATGCTTTTACTTTCATGCATAGCACAATCAAATCTGCAGTTTTACATTTGCATCCTTGTTACACTCCCACTCATTTCATCTGAGATCTTAAAGTGCATTATAGCATAATCACTGTTGTACACCTTCTCCATCCTATAGTCATCTAATCTTCTCCTTACTGGCGACAGCAAGCTGAAACATGTTACTTTCAGCACCTCCACTCCATAGGATCCTCTGATTTTATGTCACTGGACATAAATTTGATTGCATACATATCTTTTTTGTGTTGTAATATTTTTAGCATTGTGCATCACATGCACTATACTTAATAACCCATAAACTGCCTTAGTCTCAGGCTATTCAGCTATTAGAAAAAAAGCTACATATTCCATTTTTACGTAATAATGGAAAATACTGCAAGTTCTCAGTATGTCCCAGGAGTTCTCCAAAACCCATGATGCCAAGACAAAGAATAATAAATATGTCTTAAAATACATCTCTTAGCAAGAAAACTTCCAAAGGAAAAAATGTACAAAGACATTTTTATCCATGATTATATCTATAACCAATAGGTAATGTAAGTGGATAAAACAGTATTTATTTTGGCAGCAGTATAGATGCCAAGCACATATTTGGCAGTCTGTAAGACAATTTGTATTTATTCATGCAGGGTAGCTTCTGAAAATACTGATGTATTCCGTTTTAATACTAAATAAAAAAAAAAAACATAAAACAATATCTACCATAACAATTAAAACATATCAGAAGTTAAATTGATATCTGTTATCTTCAAATTTACAGGCAAAATTGAATGAAAGTAGTACACAAACCTCCCTGAGACCATGAAGAGGAATTATACGTTATAACACTAGCATAACTGTCTTAAAATGACACCATAAAAGTATCTTGAGTGAATATAATGACGGTACCAGTTTAAAGAGTGTATACTGTCTTAGGAACTGATTTCTCTAAGTTGTATCAGCTTTACTGGATCCTGCTAGAACTTTATTTGAATAAAATTACAACATTAAGTACCAGTGTCTTAGCTGTATGTAAATATTTCACTGATGTTTAGTTTTTTGTTTGTTGGCAGCTTTACAAGTTCACTTCTCCAAGGATTATAACTAGTAACATCATTGACAGTTTTTCTTTTTTGGATTTCAAAGTTTTAGTACTGCTGAACAGTATAGTTTAATATATTCTGAAGTTTGTGTACCTGCACTCTAAACCAAATACAGTTTCAGTGTATTTTTAGTAGATGTTTCACATACATAAAACGAGCCTTTTAATGTAATCACATAGCAATGTGTCATATCATTGGACACCTACAAGCACAAATGAGAAAACATTTGGCACCTCAGACGGAACTTCAACCTAGACCCTTCTGAACACTGCTATTGTTTAGCTGTTATCTCTCCCATAGAAGCAAACTGAACTTTGCATGCTTCTAAGCACATGGATTTTTGCACTGTCTACTGCAGTGTCTACCCAAATAATGACTTTGTGTACTATCAGAGGCATCTGATGCATACACTATGCATGGCTATGAACTGTTAATAAGCAGCAGTCTAGGTGTTGATATCCTTAACCTCCATTTTCCTCCTATATTTATTTTATTTTATTTATTTTATTTTACATTTGTTGACCGGGATAGTCTAACTGGATTTATGTCCATTTTCAGTAGAGTCCCAGGGAGATAAGCTCCAAGAGATTACTAGACTACTAACATACAGGTACTAGTTGTTATACAGTTAAATACTACAAATTTTTAAACAGTTCAGGAATCTTCACAGTTTATACAAAAACATGTTACAAGTATTAGATATTTTAGACTTTATGTACAAGACTTCATTAGTAACTAGAAAGTAATTGTTAAACAAATACATACTTCAAGTTTCAACAGTTCAGTAATGCTCACAGTTTAAACAATACTTGTTGCCTGCCTTAGGTAGGATGCTTTAGAATTATATGCAGAAGAATTTAACTAGGTGTTTTAAATTATCTCTATTAGGATAAGATATGTTTTTGCCAAGGATAGGCCTTGATCTAAAAAGACACAGACAGAGCAGGAATTAGGCCTTAAAAGAGGGTATTTGGGATATAGTATGAGATTAATCTGGATTTGTACAGGGACATAACCAATGGGTTTTAAGATAGAGTTTCAGATTGTGTTTAAAAAGTGTAAATGAAGACAGTGATGTAAGTTCATGGGGGAGTTGGTTCCAATATTTTTCAACTGCATTTGAGAACAGAGCATCTCCTGCCATGTTATTAGATTTACATGTTGATACTAGCAGTTTATTAAATGAGCGTAAAGTTGAAAGGTTCTTATATTGGGTAATGAGACTAGCAAGTATTGGGGTATTGGTAGGTTGGAAAAGGGTTTTGTGCACAATGGTGAGTTGTTTAAAGTGAATCTGATTCAGAAGCTCTAACCAGCCTAATTGTTTCAGATTATGGCAGTGATGGGTCTTAAAGGAGGAAGCAGTAGCAAATCTGGCAATGCTATTGTAAGCGCTGGCTAGCTTGTTAAGGTTATTTTTTTGACAAGTTAGTATATATGGAAGAAGCATACAGAAGTGTGAAGATAAGGTGGGAATAGGCAATAGTGGTTCTGGCTAGTGGGGAGAGAAAGGGTTTTATCCTATAGATGGAGTCTAGTTTCCTGTTGACAGTTTTTATGGTATTGTTGATATGGGTTTCAAAGTTCAGGTTGTTATCAATGGTTACCCCTAGAAGTTTAGTTGTTGGATCGAGAGATATGAGTGTACCATTATTGGATAAGACTGAAAAGTTCATTGGGAATGATTTATGGGTAGGAGTGAAGAGGAGGAGTTTGGTTTTTTGGGGGTTAAAGAGGAGGCAGCGTTGTAGAAATCAATTTTCTGTTTTATTGAACATTGTCTGAGTTAGAGTCTGTAGTTGGGATTGAGATTTAGCTGAGCAGATTATTGTCGAATCATCTGCGCATTTTACACAGTTAGTTAAAGGAATAGCTAGGTTGCGGTCATTGATAAATGTTGAGAAAAGGAGGGGGCCCAATATAAAGCCCTGAGGAACACCTAGGGTAACTGGGAGATGGGATGAGAGGTTGTTGTCCCATAGCACTGCCTGATGTCTATTATCAAGGTAGGACTGGAACCATTTTATAGTCTTTGTGTCCAGAAAGAAGGATTTTAGAATATTGAGAAGTAAGTGGTGGTTGACCACGTTGAATGCTTTTGAAAGGTCGATGAAAAGTGCTGAAGAGAGAAGATTGTCATTACGGTTTTTATTGATGCTGTCAGTGAAGGATAGGAGTGCAGTTGTTGCACTGTGAAAAGGCCTGAAGCCATGTTGAGATTTGGCCAGTAAATTGTTCTGGAGTAGGTGGTCTAGTAACTGTCTGTGGATGCACTTTTCCATTATTTTAGCTAATGGGGAAAGTAGAGCTATGGGACGATAGTTAGAATATTCTCTGGAGTTTCCACCCTTGTGTAGGAGGATAATGTAGGAGATTTTCCAGATGGTGGGAATAGTGCTTTCTTGTATGGTTCTATTTATCAGCAATGATACAGGATAAGCTATGACTTTGGCTGCATTTTGTAGGTATTCAGCAGGTAGCTGGTCAGCTGAGGGGGTAGTAGGTTTTAGTTTACTTAAGAGGTTGCAGATGAGGGAAGTTGGGACAGGTTGCAGGTTTAGAGTTGGAAGAGAGTTAGTTGTATTGGTTGGAAGGGCAGAGCTATCGGCTGTTAGTTGATTAGCAAGTGTTTGGATGGTCTCAGTGAAGAAGGTATTAAAAGCATTAGCAGTTTGCTTTAGATTGTCGGAATTTGATCCTATAGGGGGTGGTTTTGCAGATTGGCCTGGTTGAAGTAGTCTGTTTATGCTAGCCCAGAACTAGTGTGGATTATTTTGGTTGGTCTGTTGGAGGTGGAAGTAAAAGTTTTTTTTTTATCTTCGAGTATAGCTTTCTTAGTCTCATTTCTTTTTTGCCTGAATTGTTGTTAGTCTACAGGGTTTTTAGTTGTTCTCCATAGTGCCCAAACTTTATTTCTCTGTTGAATTTTCTGCCTGGTTTTCTTTGTAAGCCATGGGGCGGGTTTAGATTTAATTTTTATGGAATGCTTTGGTGTATGGTGGTTAAGGATTGTTAAGAATTTTGAGTTAAAGTAGTTTGTTGCTTCATCAAGTGGGAGGTATTTTATAGGTGACCAATCACATTCTTTTAGTTCAGCTTGGAAGTTGCTGGGGTTAAAGTTTCTGTTGCTTCTTATTGTTTTAAATATGGTTGGGTTGTGTGAGCTCGACCTTTGCCTGATTATGTAAGTGAGAGAATGGTCACTTACATCATCAGAGAGGGTCCCTACATTATAGAGTTGTTGGTGATTATTTATTAGAATCCAGTCTAGGATGGATTCTTTGTTATTGGGTTTATTAATTCTGGCTGGGGAGTTAATTGTTTGTGAGAAGCCATTAAGGTTAATATGGGAGGTTGGTGATTCAGTAGAGCAGTCCTTCTAGTCTATATTAAAGTCTCCAAGAATTATTGTCTCTTGGGGAATTTTTGTGGAGAGTTCAGCAAAGATACCTTACAGAGTGGTGATGTTGTTACCAGGGGGCAAGTAGATAAATATTATATTTAGGGATTTGCTGGGATTAAGTTGAAGTTTTGTGCTAATGATTTCTGCATTGTTTTCAGAAGTGGAACCAAGATCTAGTATAGATATTTGTAGCCCTTCTTTATAGAGGATAGCAACACCCCCTACTTTTTTAGTTTGCAGTCTTGTCTCAAGATGTTGTACCCAGATGGAATAATTCCAACATCTTGTGTAGTGGGTTTTAGTCATGTTTCTGTTAAACAAGGTATATCAAAAGAATGAACATCCAGGAGAGCATGGAGGTGGGCAGTTTTATTATTTATGCTGTGAATATTGAGGTGAGCTATATAGAGTGAGTTGGGAGATTTAGATGGGATATTTGGGGTAGAGGGAACATGAATTTGTGGTTCTGTGCTTGTTTTTTGCCCTGGTCCTGGGTTAGGATGAATGTCCCCATCTAGTAAGGAGAGGTGTAATAGTTTGTTTAAGGGATTGTGGAGGTTAAAGTAATGGTGAAGACGTTTTTTAGGTTTTAGATAGGTGTATTTGATATGGGGCAGTCTGTGATATTTAGCAGGCAACTAGCTAGGTAAAGATGTTATATTTATGTGTTCTGGGGAGTTAATTAGAGGTATAGTACTTGTTTGTGCATTAGGGAAGTTCAGCTGTAAATATTTTGACTGTTCATATGAGGTTAGTAGGAAGGCTGCTGTTAGAGAAAGTAGGAGAAAGACAATGTTTAGAAGCCTTAGATTTGGAAAGGTCGTGCTTGCATAGTGACTAATAAGCTTACTGGTGTTCTTTAAAGGGGAGGAGTTATACTAGGGGTGAGTAGAGAGAGGTGTATGTAGAATGTTAACAAGATGACTACTGTGATTGGATTGGAGAGGAAGAGGATGTGGTGAGGATGTATAAGCTTAGGAGCAGTAGGGGTGGGTGGGAATTGGGGGTAGGGTAGGGGAGCAGAGTGAGCCCACAGGGAGAACGGAGCAAAGACAAGAGAGGTAAGGAGCTGAAAAGAACAATCAGTTGAAGCAGGGATTACAGTAGGTAGGTAACCCTA